>NW_015113231.1:167157-168164 GCF_001443285.1 Poecilia latipinna | reverse complement strand
TAGTCAGACCAAGTTTAATTTGTGGCAGCAACAGGTGAACATATGCTCCCAAAACAAAGGCGGTCGTTTTCATCGCCTACCGACAGAAAAGGAAACAAAAGGAATTTGGCGAAAAATTCTGAACTTGAACAGAGAACCCAGAAATGCTTTACGTGTGCTCATTTCATTGTGTGGATAGAAAGCCCAGGGAAGAAAACCCGTATCTGCATCCGAAGCAACCGAGTCAGTGAATTAGCTAACTTTGCTAGTGCGGGTTATTTGCGGACATTTCTTCAAGTTGCCATCGGGGAGGGATGGCAATATTGCCGCTGGTGTTCCCACATATTTTATAGCCTCAAAGCTCTGACTAAGACGGTTAGCGAGTTGCTAACATGTAAACAAATGGCGGTTCCGGTTAGCAGCGGAAGTCGCACCCATAAATCACGCAAAGCCTCATGGTGGCTAGGTATAAGGTGGATACAGATGAAACTGTGATCTCCGAACTGCGCCAGGCCACTGAAGAAGAGAAGATCTCTGAAACGCAACAAAATGAGGATCAGCAAGTGGAGAAAAAGCTGTTTACGGAACCTGAATATGAGAAAAGGAGAAAGGCAGCATTGAAAGCTGCCGTTGAACTTGAACTATATATATATATATATATATATATATATATATAAAAGTACTTTCCTCTGTATGACATTTGTCCTTTTTTTAAATCCTACAATTTTAAGATCATTTTAAGTTCAGTGTTCTGAAACCGTAAGAGCACATTTAAATGTAACTTTATTGTTAATAAATATAATTTATACTCTGGAAGCTTTGGGGTGGATATTGTGTCTGAGAATTTGAGCACTTTCAGGGGCCCGCGTAGCCTTTTGCCTCAGATGCAAGAATATGTTGTTATATTTTCCACCAATGAGTAGTTCAAAGTGGTCAGCAAATAACTAGCCTGGCCACTGCCTTCCTACCCATTTCTGCTTGATTCAAATCTGGCTTACATCTCAGTGTGGGCTTCATGGCATTCACTC
>NW_015113231.1:125117-164154 GCF_001443285.1 Poecilia latipinna | reverse complement strand
TAGCCTTTTGCCTCAGATGCAAGAATATGTTGTTATATTTTCCACCAATGAGTAGTTCAAAGTGGTCAGCAAATAACTAGCCTGGCCACTGCCTTCCTACCCATTTCTGCTTGATTCAAATCTGGCTTACATCTCAGTGTGGGCTTCATGGCATTCACTCCGATTATTACAACGGTAGAATTTCAACTGGGCCAATCAGCGAACTCAAGGCGAAGTTGTGAACAATGACGTTGATTTTCTGCATTGTCTCAAAATTGCAGTCTGCCTGCAGTTTTAGCAATGGCAGCGAAGGAAGTGAACGAATTCATTCAGTCCGTGTTGGCCACGTTTCCAAATACTTAACTAATATTGATAGCCGCCTCGTTCATCTTGGCACTTCTCTCTTTGCAGTGGAGGATGGTTGTTTTCAGCACAAGCAATTTCCAGTAAGCGTCATAAGGCGCTTTACATGCGTCACAACCAAACTTTAACAATTGGGTAAAGTTTAAAACCTCAACAGAGTCCCCGCCTCCAGGAAGGCAATTGTTTCTGAATAACCAAGAACTCAAAGCCTTTGTACGAAGTGAAGCGTAGGATAAGGGGCTGGTTTTTCCCAGGCTAGCAAATAACTGCTGGGATTTAAATCCCTCTGCATTACCATCAGTGCAACAATGATGTATAAGCTGTCACAAAATCTGCTGATAAACTCAATGTTCAGTAGAAAATCTGACATCTTGAGATTAACCAGAGAAAAATTTGCTTTGTATTTGGTTGGTTTTATAGGTGCTTTTAATATTTTAAGCCCTATTTGCATGGGTAAGTATGAATTACTCACGAACGTCTGCTTTTAATGTGGCCCATTCGCAAGGGACAACTGAAGCCTGAGATTTTACTGAAATTTACAAACATCTTCCAGATATGAAGTTAACATGCCATTTCTCATAAACACGAGGAATGACATGAATTTGTGTTGAAACTACTCTTCAGTCTGCGGTCACAGCTCCATGCTGTGCCAGCTGTATAACCGAATGTCACAAACAGAAGAAAATTATTCCTAATGCCCTGTTTGCGTCAGATTTTTTTTATGCTTTTCGTTACGGATTGATAGTATTTTTTTGCTGGCCCGGACCCCAAAAAGTTTTCGATTAACTCCTATACGGCCTCCATTCTAAGCCAAAAACCAATAAAAATATAGTAGGTAATTTGTGTGAGAATTTTTAATTTACAAATTACTGACATGGTCGTTTCGTACGAGATTATCAATGCAGACGGTCTCAGCAGTTTTCACAAATAACGTGTAGTCACTACGCTTTGCTTCGTGCAAAGCGTAGTGACTACGCTTTGCACGAAGCGTAGTCACGCTTCGTGATCTTTCATGATCTTTCATCATTTCTCTTTCTTTTCACTGATTGGGCCAGTCGAGCACAGGAAGGTAATGCCCAGGCTAAGGCTCAATTTTAAAAATCTTCCTTTTCGCCGCTAAAGGATTTAAATGCTAGAAACCCTCGGACGTTGATATAGGTATCTTAAAATAGGTTTACATGACCTCAGATAGTTTCATATATTTAATATTCACAATGTTTGAAACATGGCTGAATAAATAAAAGGAAACTAATTTTTATGAAGGTGAATACAAATTCAGACAGATGAACTGAAAAATAAAAGTGAGAGAGCGAGGGAATGGCACCAGGGAGCGAAGAGGAGTGACAAACGGCAACCCAGAGGAATCAAATAAAGAGACAAAAAGAATGAATAATAAAAATAATCTAAATAAAATTATTAAAAGCAGAGGAGCTGGTGAGCTGCCGTTCTGCGTCGACAGTGTAAAACACCACAACTACATGACCTACTTTACCTCTGATGGCCCCTAGACCCCCTATTTTTCTTAATATCTTTAGAATGATAGCAGCACAAATGAAAATATTTTTGCTGCACAAACCAGCACAAACGGAGTCGAGTTGATTGACACTTATTTTGTTTGATTTTATAAAAGTGGAGGGGCTGGTTGACCTTTTGACCTTTAACCTTTCATTAATATCTTCAAAGCCAAAGCAGCACAAACGAAAAGTTTTGCTGCACAAACGGAGTCGAGTTAACTGACACCCATTTCATCTGATTTGAAGAAGGTGGTGGGGGGGGGGGGGTTGACCTTTGATGACCTCTAGAAACATTTCTTCATATCTTTAAAATGACAGCAGCACAAACCAGCACAAACGTTTGACAGCATTTTTGTCTGATTTGAAGAAGGTGGCAGGGTCAACTTCACTCAGGTCACATATTCCATGCATTTATGGTTTCAGAGATAATTTTCTCGCTCTTGGAGGACATCCAGGTCCATTTTATCTTTGGGAAGACTGGCAAAGTTGGCAACGAGTTAGCTGTGGTTTCTAAAGTTAACGTTCTCGTTCTTTGAGCAAGCCTCCACATCCAGGTGTATTTTGTCATTGAAGTTCTCAGAAGCAAAGATTTTTGATGCCATCCATCCATCTTCTTCCGCTTATCCGGAGTTGGGTTGCGGGGGTAGCAGCCTAAGAAGGGAGGCTCAGACTTCCCTCTCGTTAGCCACTTGTTCCAGCTCCTCCAGAGGAATTTCAAGGCGTTCCCAAGCCAGCTGAGAGACATAGTCCCTCCAGCGTGTCCTGGATCTTCCCTGGGCTCTCCTCCCGGTGGGGCGTGCCCCGAACACCTCACCAGGGAGGCGTCCAGGAAGGAGATGCCTGAGCCACCTCCACTGGCTCCTCTCGACGTAAAGGAGCAGCAGCTCTACTCTGAGTCCCTCCCTGATGACCGAGCTTCTCACCCTCTCTAAGGGAGAGAGCCCAGACACCCTACGAAGACCAGGATGCCTCCGTCATCAAATCTTCCTCGTCCTTCGAGCAAACAAGGACTGTGGGAACGCTGGTAAAAGTACAGATTTCTGTTTGTACTGTTGACTTCTTTATCTCCAGAGCAAGCGCCCAATTCCAGGTCCGTTTTATCAGGAACCGTAAAATTCTTTTGATGTCTTTGTCAAATCTGTAGTTGTGGTCTTCGAGGGAATTTCCTTATTCTTAGTCCAAGTTTCCATGTCCATTTGGTTGTCGAGGACACCTTCAAAACCAAAGTTTTTTCATATCTCCATTATTAAAGTGCCAATAGTAGTTTCAGAGTGAATTTGTTCATCCTCACCGCTCTCCATTAAAACAATTTTCTTTTAAGCTGTAAGCTACTAATTTTTCAAATCCATTTCTCATGTTTTGTGTGATGTGTAATTGTCTCATTTTATTAAAATAACACTTAAAATTAGTCATTAAAAAGGCAAAAGCCACAAGGTAAACTCTACCAGAACTTGTTTCCCAAAGGTTTGTAGTCATCAGTGCAAAAAGACCACAATGCCTGCATCAGTTACAAATCAAGGTAAAAATTAATAATTAAAAAATGGAAAATTTAAGCCATAACTCAAATTTAAAGGGATCCATTATGTATTTTTGTACTTAAATTTGGGTCTCAAATGCTTCTAAAAAACAGCCCAAAAAAAACACACTATTCGCAGCGGTTTTTTGACAATAAAATCTCTGTGTGCGAGCTTATAATAGCTTCGCTTTTGGTGTCGGGAAAATTAGCAGTTTTAAAAACATTCTGATTGCGGAGCCTCATAGCAACCCAAGCAGAATTCCAGCGCATTTGGTCAGCTGGTTTTACCACTGCACAACGGCTGCTGGAAATGACGAATTTTGTTGACTTACCATTCAGAAACCACTTGCTGCATGCCAGTTGGTTGTGCAGTAGGCGCCGCTTTTGCTTTTCAAAGATGTATGGTTGTACAGTTGCGCGTCTGTTTGCAGATGTTTTCACGAGCGAGTGTAAACGTTGAGTTGGAGGGGCGTGACCAACAGCAGCTTATTTGGATTTAAAATGACAAGACGCCTGAAGACATTTCAATCTCATTATCTAAGAATTATTTTGTACAAAAATATGTGATGAACATGTTTTGTGTAGCCCATAGATCAATCATAACCTGTTCAAAAACGCATAATCTGTCACCGTTAAGGTCTGGTGTGGAAGATTTTGGTATAATTAAGATTTTTTTTAATGCCTAAAATTAAGATAATGAACTTCAAGATTTGGTTTTGTTTAGGACCTTGCAGAAAAACCTTGACTTCTGGATATAACCATTAAAACTCTCTGTGCTAACTATATTCATATATTTATCAAAAGTTGAGGAATGCAGTGTAAAAAGTGGTACTGTATAAACTCTTAAATGTTCAGCTTTCACATTAGGATGCGAGAAATAGTTACACTACTGTAGTGTACAGAAATATGGTGGTGCAGCGGCCATTTTCCTAGGAAACTGTACAAAGACTGAAAATGAAGACCCGGCTCAGCCGACAATGTGTAAAACAAAATATTTTCTATTCCAATCATCCATGAATACATTTGAGTTACAAGTAAACAGTACACCAAAACAAGGTCCGCCCGCCTTCCCCTAAAGACCTCTACGCTGCCCTTTAGCAACAAGATAAAAAAAAAAAAAGAACAAAAATAAACACCACCTTTAACAGTGGGAAAAATCCAAGTGCATGCTGGCAAAGCTCGTCGCCGTCTGAAATCCGGATATTCAAAAGTACTGATGATCGGGAGTACAGTAGCAAAATATTACATTATCAAGAAAGAAAGGCTAACATGAAGAGTACTTCTTAAGACATGGTATCAGAAACAAGGTAATCAAACTGCACAACTTCAGAAAGACTAGTAACAAACAGACCCCTCTTAAAAGTGAGTCCAACGGAGGCAGGAAGAAGTCTTGCCTTTCCATGAGTGTGGTTCGTGTGATATGGGGGATGAGAAAGCGCGAGGGGGCAAAAAGTGACAGTCCATCTGTTCATACTAATGCCTTTAATCTGCACCCCATGATGACCAATCTGCAGAAAGATTAGCCCACTGCTTTTCATCCTGCTCTGAAGGTCCAGTGTTCAACAGGGTGACACTGATCTGCGACAAGTACCCAGCCGACTCCAGACAGGTTCTCATAAAGACGACACCTGGTGCACATTGGAACGTTATAACCTTTTTACGGGGAAATGTATAAAAAAAAAATAAAAAGAAAAAGAAAAAGAAAAGAGAAATCACGTGGGAGGCCAAAGGGAGCTCCTGGACCATGACTGTGTGAGTAGGCTAAAATTTAGTATAAAAACGTTCTTCAGCTTCTCTCCACGTCACAAACCTGCAAGGACAGACAAAAATATCACGTTAGCAACTTATTTTAGTAATTAGAAGGCGGGGGGGAATGAAGCCCTTTATACAAATTCATTACATAGTGATATATTTTAAGCATTTACTTCAGATCACTTTGATGATTATTGGTTTTAAGTTCCTCAGAAAATGTGAGTATAACACAAGAACAACCTTTTTTTTTTAAATACAGAAATGTCAGCTAATCAAAAAAGATGTACAGCTGATGCTCAGTCAGGACTCTGAGTTACAGCAACTTTTCAGCCTGTAGGCAAGTCAGGGCAACATTTCAGCTGAAGACAACTCAAAGTGCTTATATATACAAAGAGGTCAAAAACAACATACTTTAAGAGAAAACACAGCAAATAGATAAAAATTAAACAAGTTTCAGAATTAAGCAAAAGCAAAAAAAGTAAAAGGATTCTGGGGGATGTAGGCTGAAGAAAAACTTTAGCTGCTCAACCTCTCACAGCGAGCTAAGGTCTCTCTCTCACTCAAATGATAAGATGGAAAATGAAAATTAAAAATGGCAGGCAGGAATCTTTGACATTCATGGTTTAATTGTAGTAAACTGTCTGTGAACGTCACAAAGCAGAGTGGACCAACACTTGGACACCGCATCATCGCCCACTGTGGAAATTTCACACTGGATTTCAAGCAACGTGGATCCGTTGCTTCTCCACTTCTTCCTCTCCAGACTCTGGGATCTTTATTTCCAAATAAAATGCAAACTTTACTTTAATCTGAAAATCAGATTTTTGGACCACTAAGTGACAAACCCAGTTCTTCTCCTTAACCCATGCTGGTGATGTTTCCGTTTCAAGAACGAGTTCACGCATTCGTTCGGCAGCTGTGACTCATAGTCAACAAAAACAACAAAAATAAACACTTCGCACATGTCGCTGTTTGTGTGTGACTTGCGCTTTTTGAAGGAATAAGATCTCAAAAGACGCTCTGCTGTGCAGAGCGGCGCCTTGTATTTCTGTGCGTTTTGCCCCACCTAGTTGCCGTTTACTTGCGTCGCCGGTGTTCCTCCGTGGTCGATCGCTGCCCTCTCTCTGCTACGGTTCTCTCGCTCCTCGTCCTCCTCGTCCCGCTCCTCGTTCCCGCTGTGGTTCTTGCAGTAGAGTCTAAGAACGAAACGGAAGCACAAAAAGAGCTGCGTTTCAAAAGAAAGAAAAAAAAAGGACAATACTTCAAGTTTCATTAACTACCATTGAAACGCTGTTTATCATCAGAGCAGAAGCGTTTAGAACCGTTTTGATCTTATTTTTGCAGCGTCTATTTTTTTGCTTTATAAGAAAATGGAAATAAACATAGCTGAGAATCAGATGTGGATGAGGCCAAGTGGTTTTAAAGCTCTAAACGTGTTTCATCTGTACTATGTAAGTAGTAACTATAAATAGTAACTAAAAAACATACAGAGCTACATCAGGAAACAGGAAGACTCACACAGCGATCAGCAATTTACATTTGGTATGAAATACATTCAAGTTGCTTTCAGATCCTTTTTTATTAACTTAGGACACTCATTACTGTGACAAAAGAAAAACAGAATTGTTGTAAAACTACCTGCAGTGTTTGAATCTGCATTCACGAATCATAGCTGTGCACGTCTTTTGAAATCAATTTGGTTTGCATTGATGCAGATTTTGGGAAGTTTTTTGGGGGGGGAAAAGTGACATCAAGATCCAGTTTATGAAAAAAAAAGTAAGGAGTTTTGCAAGAAATAATTTTAGTATTTGGTTTTTTTAAATTATGCTGACAGAAATAAGCTGATATAATCTGGTCAAAACATGAAAAGAATCAGCCTTCCTCTTATATCTAAACTCTTCATTCACTAGGAAGCCACTCAGAAATTTCTCTTGATAATTTTACAGAAAATTTAAAAGCAAAACATTCGACGCTTTTGCTGTCGCATTAAATGTTGAGCTCACTTGTAAATGCCGCGGGCCATGTTTTCTATGTACTTTGCCTTGTCCTGTAGCCCACAGTGGTAGTGGTAGGTCTTCACACAGGCTTTAATTTCACACCCAATAGTAGCACCCAGCTGACTACACAGTGTGCATTTCTGGAAAAACAAAACAAAAATGAATACTAAAGTAAGTCAGGCAAAGCAGTCAGCTTCAAACTCAAAAGCCTGATTTTGCATGAATGTTCCCACCATTCTTTTGCCTCTCTTGATTTCCTGGATGACTGTTTTTACGTCGAAGTTGCCAAACTCGGCCCGCGACGTAGTCGTCAGCTGCACCGTCCCCGACGAGAAAAGCTGCAACACATCAGAGATCTTGAGAAATGCGCAGTGAACCCTGAAAGCATAGTCTCATTCCTTGAATTTCTTCAACTATGAACGTCAACATGTTTTAGAAGGTTTTGACATGCTTGACAAAGTGGTGCATAATTGTAAAGAGGAAAGAAAAGGACTTTTACTTATTAATAAAATCATGAATCATGTCCTTTAAGCTCCCAAAAATGCCCAACTACATATTAAACCAGTACGTGAGAAGCAGGAGGGCTTTATTATTATATAGCCTTTATTCTTACCTGACTGATTAAAAAATAAGCTTCCGGTCACTAGGTGGCAGCAGTGTTCAAATTAATCAACAGGCTGCCATTCAAGCCAATAGAAGTAGCTGAGACAGAAACACTGATGTAAACGGAGCTGACGGAGGAGGATACAGGCACGCATGTTTTAAAATATCAGGAGAGATGAAGAGGCTCGTGAGAAACAAAGAAAAATGGCGACAGAGGTTAGTAAAGCAATTATGATGAAGTATTACGGCCGAACTACGATATTTTTTTAAAATACAAGAATAAAGTCATAATAATACGAGAGCAAACTCATATTACGAGAATAGCTATACTATCGCAGAAAAAAGACAAAAAATTATGTCTTTAAAAACTTTTTGATAGAGTTATCTAGATCTGACGTGAACAGCTCAGCTAGTCCGTGTTTTTTTCTTAGAAGCAGATTCAGACGTTTAAACAAGTTTCAAAGCTCAAAATAATTTGTAAAACCAACAAAACCGACAAACTATAACTTCAGATAGATAGATAGATAGATAGATAGATAGATAGATAGATAGATAGATAGATAGATAGACACACATCTGTTATGAGCTATAAACCATTAGAAAAAGAATAAGTTCAAGAAGCTGACAAGTAGCCAATGTTTGCTGTTTTAAAATGTGTTACTGTATTAAGTCTAGAAATGCACACCACAGGCTTTCCAAGTTCAATTACTAAATTGAACTTGGAAATTGTTTGAGACACAAAACCATAAAATGAGTTGGAAGACGTGAAAAAAAATGATGACCCCCTGTGGGTATGACATAAAATAATTGAGAAATGCCATATTATCACATAAAGCTCCTATTGGCAGTGTAAGCACAGCCTGAGGCTGAACGACTCATCCTACCATGCACTTGTAGTGTGCGGCCACTTTCTTGGAGTTATCCGTGTGCAGCACGCCTCTCGTTTGGTTTTCCTCGTCGCCTGCGTGGCAGAAGCCGCAGCGCTGGCCGGCGTCTCCCAGGCTGGCTCGGAGCGGTGACCTGTCCCGCTGAAACACGGCACACCGGTCAAACCATGAATCGAGCTCACGCACACCGAAACAAATCGGTTTTCGACCGGTGAGTGCATTTACGTGGGAGGAGCTCTCCTCGTCGGCAGCCTGCGAGGAGGAAGTGGAACGGGTTTCTTCCGACTGGCCGCGGGACGTCACCTTAGCTCGGCTCTTCTCGAATCTGCCCCTGCCCCGACTCTGCGGAGGCGACGAGTCCGAGTCGTTGGCCACGCCTTCCTCTTCTGCGTCTGCTGAAACATTCCCAATAAAATGGTTAGATTCTAGCAGATCTGGATCGATTCGACATGTCGCAGAGAGCGAACTCTTGTTCACCTTGAATATCATCCTGAGACGCATCCCGATGTTTGCGACAGTAAACGCTGCGAACACAAAGACGAGATTAGGTGAAGTGAACCCACCCAAGGAATAACAATCTGCTGATGTTGCTGCGGGGGAAAAAGAATAAAATGTTCAGAACTAAACTCACAGATAAATCCCCTGCGACGGGTTCTCTTTGATCTGGGCTTTGTCGTTCACCGCGCAGAAATAGTGATACGTCCTCCGGCACGTCTTGACGTCGCAGCCGATGGTTGCGCCCGGCCGGTGACACGAGGAGCACATCTTAAGAGGAGGGAAGCAGAGATATGGCTGAGGCTCAAAGCAGGATGACTTTAACGAAAGCCAACATCCGACATGTAGCTACAGCAGTTTTGTTTTTGGGTAAAAAGTTGTCGTGCTGGGATGACGTGGTTTTTCAGCCACGCCATCCCAGCTTCTAGATTAATTTCACAAAACTGCAACTTTTCGTGTCACAGTGGTCACATGATCAGCAGCCAGCTGATACTACTGGCAAAAGCGACAAAGACGACGACAGGAAGTAGTCTTCTTCGTGGTTCATAGTTTGTTTATTTTCTGGACTCCACCAGAACGTGTCGACTCCAAAGCTCTTCCGTACAACTTCCAAATACAATTTTACCAAAACCCCACTTACATAGTCACTCCCACGTATAAAGGTCTTGTTACACCAATGCAGATCTTGCCTTGATCTTTAATGACTTATCATGTGAACAAGTTAATTAAAGTGTGATTTTGAGGTTATTTTTTATTTAATAGAAACATCACAATTGCAAAAAAAATTTTTTCGACATTAGCAAAATGTAGACAAAGATTTGTATGGAAATGCAGCTAGTGACGGAAAGTTTAAAGGAATAATTTCTCTCCAGAGAAAGCCCACCTTTGAATATCAAACTATGTTCCTGAAGGGGAATTTGGCTTTAAAGGAAAAGCATCACTGATATCGAACAACGTACAAACTGAGTCTGACTTTAGACATGAAAAACCTGTGAAGTGTCAAGAAGCTGAATAAATGCAGTCAGCATTTTTTTCCCACCAAGTAAATTCGACTCCACAAGGATGTTAAATCAACTCTTATTGATAACCAAAGGCCAAGACGAGCTTTTAAAATGAAATCTCATTTTGGAAAAATAAAAGTAAGACCTCAAGACTCCTTGTTCTGAAAGAAAATAAAAGCATTTCACAGGGAGACAAAAATGGTATTGGACAAACATCAGAAAGCAAGAATATTATTATTCGAGGATTAAATCCAGATTTTGGAGAGGAGAAAAAAGGAACTAGTTGGAGCATAACACCGAGAACACAAAACTTCCAGAATGATCCTGTTTTACACAAAGTTGCTGCTTTGGAATCACTACAGGAATCAGATACAGTTGCACCAAGTTTGATGTTGGCTGGTGGCAAAACCTTTCAAAGTGCAGCCTTGACAAAGACGGTTTGGGTTTGTAATGTTCCTCAGAGTTCAGAGGGTTTATCTTCATCTTACAGACTGGCTAGAGACAGGAGAGGATTTCAGTTCAGCCGGTCTGTTTGAGACCCAACATCTCGTCCCCAGTCCCTGTACGCACCATGTTAAATGCTAACAGGCTGGGCTGACAGTGCCACTATTTGGTGTTGATGCTGTCAGTGAAGAGGATGAAAACTCAAGGTTAGCCACTTTTAGCATCAGCAGGATGTTTAAAAATAAATTTAGAAAATGAAAAGAGGCGTAAGAAGCTACTTACAAGAAATTGTTGTAGAAGAAAAGACATGTCTGCTGTGCATTTATGGCTGCAGGAGGGCAAGAGAGAGCTACACTCCAAAATGTAACAGGAATGCAGAAAGTAAAACAGCAACATTTTCTTCTTGACCTTAAAATTCTAATTCAAACATACTTTGATGATCCCAATTGAAATTAAATACCAATCATGACTAGTCTCTCAAGGACAATTCAATTTCTTAAAAATCTGAGAGTAAAGGATCAACAATGTCGAGGGCAGTGGCCTCCAAACGTTTTGCAAGTGTTGGAGTTATGTAGAAAGGGGCTCAGTAAGTCACTACACATCTGAAATAAAAAAAAAGGGTCTCAATTATTTGTGTTGTTAAAATAAAAGGCGTCACATCTGAAATATTCTGGGGTTGATTGTTTTCTGTTCGGCTGGTCAGGAAAGTCTATTTTCAGCAACAATAATGGTGTACAGGTCAGAGGTGCACTGACTGCAGTTTTCTGGCTGATCGACGATGATTTAAAAAGTCTGACGATTCTGATTTTGGTCGATTGCATTTTTTTTTTTTTGGGGGGGGGACGATAAATTGATTTTATCCATTAATCGAATTTTATGTTTACAAAGATTTAATTTTTGAAAAATCTTGATTTTTTTTTTATTTCACCACTCCTGTGTTTGCCGTAGTTCAGACTGAATAACTCAAATTTTTCAAAAATGTATTATCCAAAAATTTGAAAAAATGTGAAACATTCACATGCAGATCTTTCCATGGTGTTTAATGATCGGCCGATTTTTACATGTGAAGCTGATCTTATCCACAGATGTTATCAACCTCGGCAAACGTCTAAAAATCAACCACTGTGCTTTTCTTTTCTCCCGTGAGAGACATCTGACTGACAAACCGGCCGACCAGATCATGTCTGCACATTTACAGTTAACAACAGTCACCCCATTGTTGCCAATTCAGCAGCTTTCCTGATAAATTGAGCAACATTTCAGACAAAAATAATAATAAAAAAAAAGGTATCGGACAAAATCAGAATCAGTAAGTTAGGCTTTTTAAAAGATCGGTAATTGTCGATCGGCCACAAAACTGCAATCGGTGCAGCCCTAATAAAAACTCTGATCAGTGCGTCTCTAGCTCATTCAGGAACTCCAACTCAGCAATTTCTGCTTCTTAGTTTTCTCCCCTGCCCCTCACACACAGCAGGGAGCAATGCATCATGCTGTTGGCATGAGTTAAGGAGAGCCATGCCAAAACTTATAAAAACAAACAAACATCTGAGTTTTGATGGCTCCGCCAAGCCTCCCCCAAGCCCCCCCCCAAGCCCCGAGGTGAACAAATTATCTCTGGACACATGTTTGTTTTTCTCTCTGATTGGACCCATGAGATGTCCCCGCTGAGCCCTGTGCACAAGTTATTTAAATCTCTGCAGCGCTGATCCATTCTGCCGTCAAACAGCAAAAAATAATAACAATAATAATCAGGATTCCTATGCGTTTTTATAAAGTTAAAGTCCCACACTCTTCAGACTTAAATGTCAAGACTCTGAGTCTTTTCTTGGCTAATTTAAGCATGAACACATTTGCTATGAAATTCAACACACACACAAAAGAAGAAGATGATGATAGATGGAGGAATATGGAAGACTTGAAGCCCGCTTCCAGATAGCATCTCTGTGGAGCAGCAATTTCCATTATGCAACAGCGAGAAGTGGGAGCTCACCAGTTTGCTTCCCCTCTTGATCTCCTTCTTTACATCATCGACGGAAAACCCTCCGATGTTTTCGCTGTCGGAGTGTGACGTAACCAGAGCCGAAGAGAAAAGCTGTAGAGAGGAGAAACAGAACATTTCATGTCTTTTCTTTTAAAAATGAAATATTTGTTGGATAGCTTTTGGTTTATTTCTTTTTTTTTTTTTTTTTGGGGTAGAAGGACATCCTGGCTTATATTTAGACGTCCAGAGTTAACCATAGAGTCAGTTTCTACACGAGTCAAACAGAAATAGTGGCTCTATTTAGGCTGTAATGTTTATTTCTCTAACATACAGAGCGGGTCGGTGGGAGGGTTTTGGAAAGAAGACGTGCGCTGGAGGGACGCGAGGCAGTAAAAGTTGAAAACAAGGAGCTGCTCTCACCATGCACTTGTGGTGGGCTGCCACCTTCTGGCTGTCGGACACCAGCAGCTGGCCGCACTCCTTGTCCCGGCTGCTCTTGCAGAAGGCACATTTGGGCAGCCGTGCTGCGGCTCCTCTCCTCTGTCCGGACATTGCCAAAGCTTCCGACGCGCCGCAGAGACTCTGATTAAAAAGAAAAGGACAATTAGAAACCCATCAGGGGCGTGAAGGTGGAAACACGAGGACGTCGTCCAATAAGAAGGGGAAAAAAAAAAAAGGATGATGAATCTTTTTAAGAGGAGATAAGAAATCGATTCTCACTCACTGTGAGATGACACGAATGGCATTACTGCACGTTTCTCTTTTATCCATCTCATTTCAATTCGTCACATTTGTTGGAAGTTTTCATGAGAACAAAACCTTCAATTTAATTCTTTGATTGCAGCACTGTAATGTCGACTGTTTATTGGAGCGGCAACTATCGATTATCTTAGTTGATTAATCAATTATTACGTCGATTTACACAATATTAGATAATATTATAAATAATCCCAATTCCTTCTTTAAATAAGAAAAATAAAAGCTGAAGTTATTCCTCTTGGCTAAAACATATTTACTTGTTTTTATCTTAAATGCAAACTGTATTTGTTTTTGTGCAGCTTTGACTCAATTACTGCTCTGAATATGTTGGGAATTTGTACAAAATGGCCTTTTTTTTTAGTCTGTAAAGTCCAGTTAGCAATTACTTAATTGCTAAATTAGTTGACGATTTATTCAATAATCGATTAATCACGATTAATCGTTTCAGCCTTACTTGTTATATGGCCCAGAACCCAGATTATGGCCCAGATTTTTTTTACCTTTCCACTGTGTGTAATGGCAGCTGGACTATAGATGTTCTCCCAGCCTAGCGACCCGTGGCTAAAATAAACAATTATCTGTGTTACATCTTGTCTAAATCCTGGGGAAACTCAAAGTTAAGTACATTTAATTAAAAATTCATAGAAACTGTTAACCTAAAAAAGCTCAACAAAAAGAAATGTTTCAGTTAAACTTGCTATAAAGGGATTGTTAGCAGTGCTAGTAACTATGTCACCAGTGATTTTGTGAAAAAAAACAATTATTTACGAACATAGGATTACGACCCATCTTGAATAAATGTGCTCAAAGGTTTTAACTTCCTAAACTTTTTCTGTGACCATAAACTACTGTTTTAAAAAATGTATTTATAAGGTTTTGTGGTCATCTTTACCAGCAGTGTCAATAAACATGACCGGCGCTGTCAGCAATATTCAGGCTCTTTAGAATAGTTTCCTTTTTTTAAAAGGTGAATGTCTACAGCCAAGCTGTTCAATTGTTACTGTCATTAAATATATAGCTAATCGATTAGCTTGCATGCTGAACACTCCTGTAGGATTTGAAATTCTTTCTCTACTCAGAAAAAAAAAAAAAAAAAAAAAAAGGGAAAAAAGTTATACAAGTATTACAGAATCACAAATAAAACCCTTCAGAGAGGAGAAGCGACCCCAGAAATGTCCGGAAACTAAACTTTGGCTCAACCGGCAGCTAAATAACTTTGAAATGAAGAGCTGGAGGAAACAACAGAGCCGCTCTGTGTGCGAGAACCACCACCAAGTTTAGCTCAGCACAGCCTTGGATGGATCAAACGCGGGACGGGAGACGTTGGCTGATCCGGCTGAAATATGGATGAGCTTCTAACAGCCTGGTGATGTAGACGTTCATCGTTTAAGTGGAGGACATAAAACTTTTCTAATGTGTCGCAGCCAAAAGTCATCAACGTTTCTGCTGAATTTTAGGAGACACTTTTGTGAATGGAAACACGACCGTAGCCTCTGCGCTGCTACAGAAATGACAACAAAGCGCGGACGGTAAATCAGCAGGTGCATGACTCAGGAAGACGCAGGTTACATTTTAGTTTAGTGTCACAGCAGGAACCCCCCCAACCCCCTACATTTCTGAAAATGATGCGACATGCAGCCTGTTTTGCACTCGACATGAGCGTTCTTCCACATTTCATCTGCTTCGTTTCTAAAACCATGCATCCGTGTGAAAGAACTGAAATGTTTTGGGAGTAGGGGAGCTGAACTGCTGTGTCATACTTGCAGTCTTTACAACATCATCTTCTTAAAGATGCTATACAGTGGTTATTTTCTTTTCTTTTTTTTAAATCACGCAAAATAACCCACCGAACATTCACCGGGACAAGACAAACACAGCTGAGCAATCGAGTAAAGATTTCAACTGGAGGATTTCGCAAAGTAAAACAAGCAAATTCCGATTTGAGCGGATCGGGAGTCGATGACATCACGAGAGGTACAGGAGCCGAGCTGATCAGATGGCTTTAGTGAAAAAAAGACGGCAAACAAAACATCTGATTTGGCCAGTTTTAACTAAAATGGCTCCAATTGTTGATCAGTGACTCAAATAAGAAAATTATTTTAATTTTTTCCTATTTTTTAAAATAAATCAGCAGCAATTAATAAAGAAACAGCACACACTTTTATTAGTTGAATAAAGAATAAAAACAAATCAGGGTTAAGGAGAAATGTAGCGATCCACCAGTGAAACGTTTCTTGGCGTTTCAATTATTCTGCTGTTTTGGCCTGCTGGTTGTGATAGGTTTACAATACATAGAAAATTAAAATATAAAAACATTAATATGCGTTGGGGGTCCATTGAGGTAGAGATTCTGAATGCAACAGGAAGTGAAACAATTACAAGACTATCAATGTTTATGCACTAAAACCATATGTCCATTATCTGATTTTTAAATCAAACAAAAAAAATAAAAATAAATAAGAGCACATACTTTTAGATGATGTGCTTACAGGCAGAAAACGGTGACTTATTAGTTATTATGCATTTAAATAAAGAAAAACCATTTAAATCAAACTGCAGATCAAGTGAAAATAACACAGATGTTTCATGTCCTGTTGCATTCAAAAGTATTTATTTTTCCTCTTCTGTGTTATAGTAGTTTGTTAGGAATACATTTGAATTAATTCATTTCCAGGGCAGACCTACAAGTTTATATATATATATATAAAATTCCAAAAATTGTTAATTGATTTTGGCTTGATCTCTTCTTCTGAAAAAGGAATTTGATTTAAAAAAAAAAGACAAAAAAAAAGACAAAAATGTAGCAAATTGAGTTAAATTAATTGTGATCAGCTGCCTTATGTGACGTCACCAGATATTTGGGTGCTTTGAAGTTTGACTTTTGAATGGTGGCTTTTATCTCCATTAAAGCGTTTTACAACCAAATTGGAGGGGGGAAAAACTGACTCTTACATATGGTTTTCATGATTTTATGAGTGCTGTATCTAAAAGGAAGTTGGATGATTTAACAAAAAGTCTGAGTGGTAGCTTAAAAATTTAATATGCGTTACTCCTTTTTATTATTTTTAATTAGTGCACTTTTTAAAAAATTTTCTTATGCAAAGCATTCACTGCATGAACGCAACAGATCAAACCTGCAGATGTGTTGTTAAAATCTGCTGCCGTGCTGTCCGGATTCCCCAGAGCCTCAGGAATGTATATTGAAGTGGAGATTAATACGAATCAATTCAATCTGTTCTTGTCCATAAATAAAAGTAGCTTTTTTTTCTTTTTTTAAAATAAAACAAAACAGCACTGTGCTGCGACGCCTTGATTGAGAGCCATTACAGCCATGATAGCAGGGCCAGGCTTTCACTGCGGCGGCAACAGTAGCGGCGAAAACACGAACGCAGCCCGGGGTAAACAACAAATAGTCATCTTTATTTCAGCCTCTGCTCTCTAAAACGTTCCCATGCAACAGTCTTGTAACAAACCGGGGTGTCGTTGAGTAATTGTAGTGAGGAGAAAACGAGGAAAATGAGAAGTGTTCTAAATTTCTCCTCCAAAGTTTTGAATTAAAGGGGGCGTGTGACTCTTTTCTCCAACAAACTACAGCCTTAACTGAAAACTATTTTCTCTGTGAACATTTCCAGCGCCCCCGAAATGTTCTCCCAAGGCCTGTATATGATGCAGGAAAATAAAGGTCGGTGGTAGGAAAATGTGTATGTTCGACATTAGTTTTTCCTCTGGAAGTCCCTCCGAAGAAACTGCGTTTATTTCCCTTTAAATGTGGGAAATTATCATGACAGGCGCGGGTCTTTGCGAGTCGTTTCGAAGGCAAAGAGCGCCATACGTGTGGAGTCCGTGTTCAAAGCGAGCAGCTCGGTGTTGTAGCGCCAGCAGCACGGCCTGAACCGACACCAGGCCACGGAGCGCAGAGGATAACATCCAGCCGCGGAGACACAGCTCGCTTCTTACCTGCTGATTTTATCTTATGGCGCTGAGCAGGTACAAAACGTGGGGAAATGTTCCGGACAACGGCGGCGTTTCTTTCCGTCCTTCAGAAGTGATTGTGTGCTTTTTCCCACTAGCATGAAGCTAGCCGCGGCGCAGCACAGCACAACTTCCGGCTCTGCCTTTCAGAATAAAAGTCGAGTATTTTGCAATCCTTTCAAAAAAAAGTGGAGCTGTGTTAAAAGGTCGTAATTTAGTTGTGGTAAACAATTACTATTCGTTCTGCTTTTTAAGTCATAAACGGAAAACAGCAAAAACGACACAACACAAGCAGATCAACCAGAGGTGGCTCTGGCTCTGGTTTTCTGTACTTTTCAGGTCTGGATAGGAATGGAAAAATGTTTTGATTTATCAAACTATTTTCTCATCTTTAATTTTCTAAAGGACAAAAATTTGTATTTTTATATTAATGATCTGTTTATATTAAATCACACGCTTTATCTTTGATTTGTCTCATCACACCTTATGTTTTACACATCAGCATTCTGTTTTTCCACTTACTGACTGATTTCACACATGTCCCAAAAGTGAATCGGTTTGTTTCACAACTTTGTGGACTCAGACATCTTTACATTCAGCTTGACCTGGATCCATCCGTGCTCCTCAAACGGTTCCTGTGAGTGATTTGTTACAAGTATCTTGGTATACTGTTATTTTTCAAACTTCTAGGTGGTCTAACTGAATTGAGATTCAAAATAAGCAGAGAAATTGTGACATTGTGACTTGGTGAACCTAGAGATAAAACTATTATTCAAGCCGTTCACAGAATATTTTTCACACGAAAGGTCAAAATGCTGTAATATTTCAACAAAGATCTAGAAAGTTGACTACGGAAAAGTAAGATTTTTATTAACTTTTGTCCACCAGCTGGATCCAGCTGCAATTCACGCTATGCCTGATCTTGAGCTTCAGTAAATTCTTTAAATCATGGACTTTACTATCTCAAAACAATTATCCTCGCACAGATTTCGTTTTTTTCTTGTTTAGCAGTTGACATGTGAACCTGGCAGGACAGCAACTTCATTTCTCTCTACGTCGTCGTTCAATCAAAATCACACCTATCATTTTTCCTGGGCCATGCCATCAGACCGTATCCGGGAGGAATAGTTTTAATGCTCTGACCACATTGGTTATCATCCACAGAAATGTCTATCGTAAACATTCTTCAGACTTAATGAGCAAAGTCTTTGAGACTTCAGGGTTTAATTCAGCATAAAAACCATATGTCGTGGTTCTTTGCTTTCATCTGCATGTTGTCAGTAAATCAGCTTGTTTTCTTCACTCTTTTACGTTTTTTAGTAAATTCGGCCTCTGAAGACAGAAATGTAGGCCGATCTGTAAGTTATCAGGCTGCTCTCGTACCAACATATGTTTTTGTCCTAGATGCAGTTTACTTTTAGGTATAAACCTTTCCTTTCTTCTGAAGCTTACAGTTAGGGTGTCTGATATAAAATATATAAATAAATTATAATGAATGTAAATCGCTTTAATCTTAAGACCCAAACCAGCCTCTTGCATTTTCTAGTGTTGACTAATTTTTAAGCATTTCTTCAGTCACTGAAACCTTTTTCTTCTTCTTTTTATGCTTAGAGTTCGCTGGAAAGAAATTGAAGAAATCCATTTTTTGTTTTCTCCAACAGATTATTTTTTTAAAGGTCTGTTTCTGTGTCTCCCGCTCCTCTTTCTCAGTCTGTGAGTAAATGTCCCTCGTCTAACTTCCCCGGCACGTTTGCTCATTGAACCCCAGAAGCACTTGCGGCAGCCAACGTGTCGTGGCTCCTTCTCCGAGGAATTTTCAAATCCTTCCCATTGTTTAAGCTGACAGGACATCTGCTCAGGACTCGTTTCCTGTCAGTCAAGCAGTCGCAGCAGCTTGTTAGTCGACAAGCACTCTCTTTCTGCTGCATATGCAGTTATTGTTTTTTTTTATTCCTGAGAAGTAAAGGATTTCTAAGTTTAGGTTTATTTATTTTTCAAAATGCTTCATTATTTATTTATTTATTGTTTTTTTGTGTTATTTTTGCATTAAAAATGACAATCTGTTCACGCATGCTTAACTAAGTCTGGGTATATGTAGGTATCTTGACATGTTTTCTTCCATATGGAATATTTTCATATAATTCTTGTGTTCATTCCTTCTCAGTTATCTAAGAAAATGCAGATTGCGTCTATGTGTTAGCGCATTCCAATATACAGTAGATGCAGTGCATCCATCAAACATAATATCAGATTATATGTCAATGAGTCTGCCAGTGAAATCGTCAACATTAAAATATGAGTTATTAATAGGTATTTTATGTAAACTGTACGTATACTAGAGGTTGTGAGAGTCCTTGTGTAACACATTTGCTTTGAATTACTGGAATTGTTTGGTTCGGTCTAGTTTTGACAGCAATTTTAATTTCGTCTATAGGTTTTATTTGCAATTATGTGCCGATTAAAGTGTGTACGTTTTTTGCAATTCATGATTGGATTAGGACACAGGAGCTTTATTTAGTCAGTCAAGCTCTCTGCTAAATAATAAATTGTAACAATAATTCATGCAGCTACAAGACTGTTTGCAAAGTTGCACACCACGTGAGATATTGATGTGACGAGATGTCACCAAAGAGCCAAAGAATAAGAACCAATATTTTCAGGTACAGTATTAAAAACAAAAAACAAACAAACAAAAAAACCTCTGTTGTTTTGTTTTTTTTTTAATTTTTGGGTGTGTAAAAAGTTTTTTAAAAGTTAAATATTTTTCTGTTTGTTTTTGATTATTTGTCAGGAAGTTTCTTGTACAGTCTATAAATGAAGGTATGTAACAACATGCAGCAAATAAATAAATCCTTTAAATTGTGTGTTTGTCTGCCATGTGTAATAAATTAGTAAATAGTTGTAATTAATGTCTTAGTTTCAATTAATAAAAATTTATGTATTTACTTGTTGCTTGACTCATTTTAATTTTTAGATTTTATTTTTCAAGTTTATCTAGTGACTTGCCTAATGTTTAAGAAATAGATTATTTTAATTGTATATATTTTTGCTTGATTGATTTTTATTAAGTATCTTTGGAAAATGCCTTAAACAAATTAATATGGTTACTTTTTGACTCCAACATTTTCTAGTTTCTTTAATAGCTTCTTTATCTTTATTTTAAACCTTTAGTTTAATGGTATGAAATAGCCCCAGGTCTTGTAGGGTTTTTCTTTTCTTTTCTTTTCTTTTCTTTTTTTACACAAATCAGATGCGCTTAATTGTCTTCGCGGGGCAGCCCGTCAGAAGGGCTTCCTTTGATGACTTTGCGCTTCCCTGCGCCACGAAAAAAAAGCGTGAGCCGTAAAACAGGCGCACCCCGCAGTAAAGAGGGCGTCTCATTGAGTTGTGCTGCGGACACGCTGATTGGCTGACGCTGGTGATCGTCACTTTCTACAGAACAAGCAGAGCGCAACATACCCGCCCAGTGTCCCCGGGATGAGAGAGGACGGCTGTTTCGCTAGAAAAAGAACAGGGAAATGAAGTTGTCAGACAGGCTAGCCCAGCAGCTCTCCCCGTTGTTCAACTCGGCCCCTTTCAAGTTCAGAAGGCAGCTTTAGATGACAAAATCAGCGCTATGACTGTCAGTTAGCGAATGTCACTCAGCTACGGGTCTATCAGATAACGTTCCCTGCAGTTTAGAGTAGCGATACACAGTAAAGAAAGTGGAGGCAACTTGCTATCTCGCTAACTAACCTCTAGCAGTCGAGTGTCTTTCGGTTTGAGGGCGACACCGCATTTGGTGAGTTTTGATGGCTTGAAATTTATATTTATTGTTTTTCTGTGAGGTTTCTTTATAACTTTTAAACGTGTTTTTGTCGTTAGTTCGGCCGGTCTTCGGTGCTGCTAACTAGGTCAGAAGCTAGCAGTACTTTCCTAATGGACCGAATGTAACGTTGACATTTTAACGTCATTTTAGCCGTAACATTCTCCTTGACGTTGCTTTGAAAGTTAGCGTTTTTCACTCGCCTGGCATATTACTATATTGTCATTGTACACAAAACATTAACGTATGTAATATTTGGGACATAAGTAGTAAACTATCTTTAAAAAGTTTAAAGTTATACAAGTTTACCAGTGTTGTGATATTTTTCAGAGCTAACATTAGCCACGGACGGATTATGAAACAACTGGCCCCAGGGGCAACAAGGTGCCCACAAGCCCCCCTTCTCTCTCACACACACTTTATTCAATTGCATTTTAGCGCCATGTTACTTCTTTTTATTTATTATTTTTTGCACCTCATAGTTATTTAGGATTTCCTATTTGACCATGTGACCTGTTGTAGTTGTTTGATGTGGGTAATTTTACTGCTTTGCTATTTTAAACAGTTATAATTTTTACAATTTCTGGCTATGCACAAAGGTCCTTTTTGAAAGTTTTCAAAAGGGCAGCAATTAATAACACTAGGGTGGCTCAATAAACCCAAAAGACATGGCAGGATTAACATTTTATGATGCTGTTGTAGTATATAGAGGTCGATATGCAAAGTTCATAGAAACAAAACTGTACTCAAGTATAAATAAATAGAAATGCGCAAATATATTAACCTCTTCAACTAGTTTAACCTGATTCTCTCCTGTCTTGCATTCATAATTTTGATATACATTAAACATGTTTATGCATAAAGGGCTTGCCAGCAAATTTGTAGGGGTGACTACTGTTTCCCTTTGTTGCCACTGCCTTTGAAATTGGTCTTTGTTCCAAGGGACGGTGTGTTCTAACAATTTTTATATTCCTTCCAGCCCGGCAATCCTTTTGTTCCTGCTCTGATAACGTAAAAAAAAAAATCCTGTCATCTTTTGTAGACTACTGTAACTGCATTACATTTCTACTAGTAGAGTTACTTTTGTTAAAAACAGAAGCTATAATCTGTCATTTCATAAGTTGAACCACACAAAGTCTTCAAAATGAAGACATATAAAATTATGTGTTAGATTCTGGCATTTTCCTTCTTATCTTCATGATTAATAGCAATAATTGGCTAATTCTTGATTACCTACCTGGGGTTCCAACTCGTTTATTTTTAGTTGTTTTGTACCTCAGTTTTTATGTTTGTACCATCTCATTATGGCAGTTCTAAAAATTGTAATGCTTCTCTTTAAGCCATTCCCCATGGCACTAATCTGTCAAAGTGTCATTTGTTTTTGTTTCTTTGAATTGATTTGATCATGTAGGAAATTTGTGTCTCCCTATTTTACATTGTGGCTTGGTTATTTCAGGTTTCCATGTGTTTGCATGTAACTAAAGTATGAGCGCCTCCAGAGGTCATGAGGTATTGAGCTTGTAACTTCAGTTGTGCTGCAGCTGAGAGACTACAGCCATAGACGTAGAAACATGTGTGTCATGGTGTGCGTCACATGATGTTTGTGAACCCTTAAAAAGTCTTAAATTCATGTATCCGAAAACAGTCAAGGCCTTAAATTGACTTAAATTCATGAGAAAATTAGTTGATCTTAAATACATTAATTACAGGTCTTAAATGTTCTCTTGACAGGACGATTTAAATTTTTTATTTTCTGTTTTATTTTTTTTTCTTGCTCGACTTTTCTGTCAGGCAAAACTTCGAGTCACACGCAGACATCCTCATTGCGTTCTGTGACTCGCTGCTAACATCGCCTTGCTACCTAGCTAGCTTTTTGGAATCTATTATGGGAAAGTGCAAATTTATCAGCAGTTGGCTGGACTGAGTTCGCACATTTCCTTGGAGGTATAGCTCTTAAATACCATTCGTAATGGTCTTAAAAAGGTCTTAAATTTATGTTGAAGAAAACTGCAGAAACCTTGTGTCATTTAAACAATATGAACATCTGTAGTTATCAATATTCAATGTGTACTTCCCTACTGTTTCAATTTTTAAATAATAATAAAAAAGCTACGTCACCAACCTCGTTCAGTTAAACACAACACAGTCCTGCGCTGCATCAACGTCACATGACCAAACCGATATGGCCAACCTCATCCACCTGCCGAAACGCATACGAAAACGACAACAGGATGAACATCGGTTATTAGTATTATCCTGGTTTTACTCGTGTCATTGCCGCTATGTCGTTCGTCCCTAATTATTAAAAATGTTTTATTCCTGCAGTGATTTATTTTTTAGGATTGGATTACCTGTCTTCAGTCATGCCTTTTCCTTTCGGGAAGTCCCAGAAGAACCCAGCTGAAATAGTCAGGAGTTTGAAGGAGAATGTTGCACACATGGAGAAGTTGGATGCTGCAGACAGCAAAAAGTGTGAAAAGGTTTGAGACATTCTTGTCATTTTGATCTAGCTTGTTTATACTGTTTATTTATTTATTTTACATTAATTTGCATTACATGACCCAATTATCCTCCTTGTTTCAAGGTTGCGGAAGAAGTGTCCAAAAACCTTGCTTCCCTGAAGGAGGTGCTGAGTGGGACAGGGGACAAGGAGCCTCAAACCGAAGCAGTGGCCCAGCTGGCGCAAGAATTATACAACACCAACCTTCTCATCGCACTCATCGCAAACCTGCAGAAGATTGATTTCGAGGTAGGGGAGGGTGGGGGGCTGGAGGGGCCGCTGACTTATTTCCTCTCTAAAGTTAGCTTTGCAGAGACCTGAAATGATCAGCGTCTACGCTCTTGTTCATATCCGAACGCCGCATGTTGAGCTGAGTCATTTTATTGCAGGGCAAGAAGGATGTGGTCCATTTGTTCAGCAATATTGTGAGACGTCAGATTGGCAGCCGCACACCCACCGTCGAATACATCTCCACACACCCAGAAATCCTCTTCATGCTTCTGAAAGGGTGAGTCCTTGATGCTCTTATGTGACGGTTTGTGCTTAAACATCCATGCATTAAGGTTAAAAAAAAACAAATAAATAATCAAACGAAAAACCAAACTGTTTCCTTTCGTGTGTTTGGATTTTGTATTTTTTTCTCATCTCCTTACACATGTGGTAGGTTGCACTTCTGCGCACCGTATGCGTTTCGACAGCTCCCAGAAGAACAAGCAGGAACTCGCTGCGCTCACCTATGTGGTTTCATATGCTGATGGAGAGATAGAAGTGCGCTGGTTTTACAGCTCTTGAGAAAGGAAAAAAAAAAAAAGCCCCACCATGCTGCCTGCTGTAGAGAACCAAATTCAGTCTTAGCTGCTCTGACCTGGTTCGTCTCAGGCAACTTTCAGCAGATCAAACACCATCCCAGGCAGCTGAGTGATGGATTGTTATCATTATTTTTTTGCACGTTTTTGAACCTGAACTCTTAAAATGTCATGTTGACGAAGAAGACCTTTTAGCGTAATTGTTGGGAGGGCAGACTTGAAACGTTGACATTTAACGCCGATGCGGTAAATTATTTCGCCACTCATGTTCTCTCCTCTCTACGTGGTTTGTCTGTGTTTTGTTTCTTAGTTTTTGTTTTTGGCCAGCAACCCGGTAGGCTCCAAATGAGCAACCTTGCTGTGAAAGAAGAGCCGCGGTCTCGTCTAATTGCTCGGGCTCTGAGTTTTGTGTGTGACTGCGCTCGCAGCTACGCTGACATGTGTTAACCTGTGCAGATACGAGAGCCCAGAAGTGGCTCTGAACTGCGGCATGATGTTGAGAGAGTGTCTGCGTCACGAGCCGCTGGCCAGGACGGTGCTCTTCTCCGAGGATTTCTTCTGCTTCTTCCATTACGTGGAGCTCTCCACCTTCGACATCGCCTCGGACGCCTTCGCCTCTTTCAAGGTACGCCATTTCTATTTTTAACTGCCGAACTACGCCTGATCATTTCTGACTAATTGGTCCTCCATTACAATTTTTTGTCTTTTGTCCTTGTTAGGATCTTCTCACAAGACACAAGATGATGTGTGCGGATTTTCTGGAGAACAACTATGACAGGGTGACTGTTTTTTTTCTAGTCTGAACTTTTCCGTTAGTCAAACGTTGCCTATTTTGTGCTCAACCACCTTTTAAACTTTCCACCAGGTGTTCACAGAGTATGAAAAACTGCTGCATTCTGACAACTACGTCACCAAGCGGCAGTCTTTAAAGGTTCACATACATATTCTGTTTAGTCGCACTTTGATTTGAGCGTTATTTGAGCGTTTGCTTTAATGGATTTATTCACTGCTTGCCCAGCTCCTCGGGGAACTCCTGCTGGATAGACACAACTTCACTGTCATGACGAATTACATCAGTCGAGCAGAGAACTTGAAGCTGATGATGAACCTCCTGCGAGACAACAGCCGCAACATCCAGTTCGAAGCATTCCACGTCTTTAAGGTGTGCATGTCAAATATGTCCCGAGATTCTCACGACATGATGAGGTTGAAAATGCCACAGTTTCACTGTATGGACACAAAAATGATCTAAAAACACAATCTAAATGTTTATATTTCAAAGTAAAATGGCAAGAATGAGTCTATGCTTAATACAGCTAGAGAAAACTCAGGTGATTTCTCTGGCATCTGAACCAGGCTGTCCACCTCTTTAAAAAGTCTTAAATTCATGTAGATGGAGTTAAGACCTTAAAATGTCTTAAGTTCTTTTGAAAAACAATGTAAGCTGGTCTTAAGTACATTAATCCTAGGTCTTAAATTTTGTCATGACAGCACTTTTTAATCTTCTATGAGTGGCATATATATATCTTTTTTTTTTTTTTTTTCATGTGAGTTTTCTATCAGGCAAAAGTCTGAGTCGTACTCGGACATCTTCATTGCGTTCTGAGACTCAGATGGTTGAAAGAAGAATGACATTGCATTTTTGGCTGAAATTACTAAATTATTACCATAGAAACGGCCTGAAAACATTTAACATTCTCGCTTTTTTCCCTCTTAGAATTTTTGTCAGTGCTTTTAAATAAAATATACATTGCATTTTTTTGTATCAAGAAGAGGTTAATATCAGGAAAATATTTAATAATTATGGTACATGAAGCTTCAGCGTGTAACTTTAATAAAACAATTTTTTTATACATAATTGTTGAAACTGTCACTATGTCGTAACAGTATGGTATGAGATGGATAATTGTGAAAAAAATTTGTCTTAGTACAACAAGAACACGTGGTTGATTGACGGCACTAAGACCCGCCTCCTGGCTCTGATTGGTTGCTTTTGGTTGGTAGTGATGCATTTCTTCAGAAGACCATCGTAGCTCAGGGAAGAGGCGGAGGAGATCGACCTGCTCACAGATCATCTGTCTCATAACAAACTGTAACACCATGGTGACAGTTTTAATAAGTGTATTAAAAAATATATTTTTTATAAAAGTTGCAAACTGCAGCTTCAAGTAGAAAATATTGATTGCGATTAACCAGCATTTTTCTGACACATCTCCACTTTTACCATCATGCAGTTTGCAGAACACACCATCTTTGCGATTGCAATATTACAAACTTTGAAAGAGCAATTCAATATGTTGTGTTTTCTTATTGTCAAATTATTGTGTAGAAATGCTGAACTGTACTTGATAATTCACATTAATGTCAGGTGAAGATTCTCCTACCACCCTATTGTCCAGTTGGGATAAAATCATTCCCCGTTTTTATGCAAATAAATATTACCCCTTTGGTTCACATAGAAACTGTATGTAAAATGTATTGGGTTTTTTTTGTTTTGTTTTTTTTTTTCTTAAGGTTTTTGTTGCAAACCCAAACAAGACTCAGCCAGTACTCGACATCCTGCTGAAGAACCAGGCCAAGCTGGTGGAGTTCCTGAGCCACTTCCAGACGGACCGGTCCGAAGACGAGCAGTTCTGCGACGAGAAGAACTACCTGATCAAGCAGATCCGAGATCTGAAGAGACCGACCGCGTCCGAGGAGTCTTAGAGCCTCTCCGACGCGTTCCTCTCCGGCGGTAGCGTTGTAGGGGTGGTGTCCGGAGCTGCCGGAGGGCTGAGTGAGTCGAAGGTGAAAAAACACAAACCTTTTTAAGAATATAATTTCAAATAGAAAAACATAGGAAAAGATGATTGGATTTCTAATTTTTCTGGTTTAGCGTGAATACGGAGGTGATTCCATGCGTCACCCGTGTGGGCCAAGAACTATTATTTAAACCACAGTGCTTATTATTTAGTGACAGTGGAATGCCTTTACTCTGCTTGTGCAATGTTGGATCTCAAACTGTTACTCCTTCACGTAGATTGTTGCTAAAAACTTCCCAACATTTCCACGGGCTCTAGAGTTGTTCTCATAAAGCGGATCTCCTTAACTTGTCTATATTATAAAGATTGAAATGCTGAGAGGTAAAATATATTATTTTTCTAATGTAACTGCTTCCTCTAAGTGATCCAGTTTGCTTTATTATTTGCATTATTGTACATTTTCTGTGTGGGAGTTAAATGATCTTTCTGAAACGCGGCCGTGGCAGAGTGGCATGTGTCTCTCTTTGTTGGCAGGGTCGGCAGCCAGGGACTTTGTTTGCGTTTGTGCATCTGGCAGCAGTCGGACGTGAATCCAGCAGTGCTGCATTTGTCTATGCAGGGAGCACAAGTCAAAAGCGACGAGGAATCGATCAAATCTGTTGCGGAATTTTTTTTTTCATTTTATTATTTTTCTGAGGTTACGTCTGGCAACACTTGCATGACTGAAATAGAAACAAAGAATCAGATAACGCTGCAGGGTTCTCAGCCAGACAATTGATCTCACAGAAAGCGCTCTGTGTCATTTCCACATGCAGAATACTCATAGTACTAAATTAATAAAGCTTAATAACTAGTAACAGCTGTTTGCATGGTAATGGGTGCACTTATGGATGCAGCCCCAACTGGACAAACAGTTTGGTTTTTTACTTTTTGTTTATCTAAATATGTTTAGAGATGTATCGATTAGAGTCTGATGACCAGTTTCCACTCACCTATTTCATGAAGCCATTTCTTTTCTGGAATATTATTTCAAAATTAATTACATCAGTGTCCAACTTTATACTTCAGAAGAAAATACATATTTGCTGTTATCTGGTGTATTAAGCCATTGATTTATACATTGCCTTAAGCAGCCTTTCTGTGATCACTCGTTAATTATTTATTTTAGAACCAGAGGTGACGTCACACTGTGTGAGGGAGTGAGATGTTGGTGTTGCACAGCTCTGCAGTTGAGCAGGACTTTAGTGTCATTTCAAACCAAAGACAAAATGATTACAAGTGAAGTTTGAAACTCTTTGGATTACCCCAGTTGCTAACAGCGGTCTCTGTGTGTATTCCTGCGGTCAGTAAAACTTTACCTTAACTCTAATATTCCCAAAGACTTGCATTCCATTTCCAGCCCGTTCCATGACTAATAGAGTTAGATTAAACAGAACCTTCCTGTTATTCCCTTGTTTATACAACTCCCTGGTGTCGCAGCTGACATGCGTCTCTAAAAAATACCGTTCTTTCTGGAACCGCTTTTCTCCCGTCTACTGATGGCGTGTTTGAATCCTTTTGATTCGGTAACAATATCCAGCGAACTCATATGTGATGTGTTCACTGATCACAGACTTTACAAAACTGGTGCAGCCTAAAATCAAACCAATTTGGGCCACCAATTACTGTCTCAGTGCATTTCTTCTTATAGTGAATAATTTAAATAGACTTTTAATATATCTGATGTTATAATAATACTGCGGTAGGTCAGATGTCATGACATAGTAAAATTAGAAGGACAGTTTGCTGAAGGACAGTTTGAAGAACGTAGCCTGACTCAGCCTTTGGGCGGCGTTGGGGGACCGGTGCTGGTTTTGCTGCTGATGTGCATTAAATATCCTGCTAGAGCGATTCATCTTAGACCTTTTCTCCTTGCCGTTAAAAATCTGAAAGTCAAGAAATCATCATTTGAAAATGGTCCTCTACCACCTCACTAGAACATTTTAAACAGACAATACATCTACGTAAGCGCTTTTGTGCTGCTTTAATTTCTCAGTGGAAAATAAAGTGTTTGACATTTCTCTGGTTGGTGTAGCTCATGTTAATTCATAATGAACTGCATTGTGCCACCGTGTGATGGATGGTGCCTTATTTAAAAGACGTGTAACTGATGGTAAAGCTTGCGCAAGACTCTAGACCTCTGATCATGCTTACAAGCCAAAGTCACAATGACAGGAGATGTCGTTTTGTAATTTTCTGAAAGTAATGCAGAAATCTCTTTTAAAGAATAATTTGTAACTCCCCAACGTGAAGCACAATTCTGTTAACATGCATAGGGGAAGAAAAAAAGCCAAAATGTTTAGTGAGGTTAAATTTACATCCCAGGAGTTTAAACATCTTGCTGTGTTTAGAGTACTAAAACTGGCTTCTAACAAAAGTAAAGAAGACTTCGATTTAACTTATATTTTAAACACATTTTTGTTTTATCTGCCGATTATGTAAATATGAAATCCTTAAGTTTTTTTTTTTTTTTTTTTTTTTTTTTTTAAATTTAAGTCCAGGCATGACATGCACTTTGAAGAAGAAAAGGGTGTGTTGTTCACAGCTATTCCCACCAGGGGGAGCTGTAGGCAACAGCTGGGCACCTTGCTTAAAGTTGTACAAGCGCAGCATTTCAAGTTTCTGGAGCCCTACCTCTGTTAGGGAGGTAACACAGGACTGTGTAAAAGTCTCTATATTTTGCTGATGAACTGAAGCATGCAAAAACAGGAATGGAAGTGCAACAGATGAGGCAAAATCAGAGTTTGTGTTATTCTAATGTGGTTAAAGTTAATCTATGCCTTGACTAACTGAGCTCTTACTGGTAAGCCCCCTTGTTATTTCTTCAGGAATACACCTGTAAGTGTCGAGTTCCTCTTCTGTGTCAGGAGCGCCCCACTTCGATCGATATTGGAAAACAAGTACCTGAAAATCAAATAAATTATCTGACAGATTGGCCTGAACTTAATATGTTTTATTTTTTTTTTATGTTGAAGAGTTCAGAGGTGATTAATGGGTTAGGAAAAGTGAAGGATCTTTTTCTAAAAATGGTCAGACAAAAACAAAAGACTGAAAAATGACTGAAAAGTTGTAAGAACCTTCGAAAGCCTGGAGAGCCTATCCTTGGACCCACTTTAAAGGATGCAAGTCTTTGAAACCCAATTCCAACACATGGCTCAAGACTTTTGCACAGTCCTGTACATCTCTGGTAATTCCATGTATACATCAAATTTAATTATTAAAGATCAATATTATATATTCCTTGATTATTTTTTTTGTTTCCTTTTTCTCATGCTTATTAGTTTTTCATTATTTTGCTACCTTTTCTTTTTCACCCCTTACTTTTTCCACACTGGATATTTTATTTACCGTGGGAGCAAATTAAGTGTACATAACATTACAAAGGATAATTGAAGTGTGAACGCATTTATGAAAATAAAGTGTTTTGGCGACTTGTGTTGTGTGGATTTTTCTATGCTTATGTTCACAACCGACGGGACGAAAACCTAGAATCAGTACTTGAGAAGGATGTTCAGTCATTTCTTTGACCATGTACCAAAAAGAAACCACAAATATAATTAAAAAGGTGTAACCGCTGAAGAGACTGGCTTTGTACCTCAAAATTAAGGTTTTGATTAATACTGCATCTCTTTTTCAGATTAAGTATCGGCATCATAACCCAATAAACTTCACAATGATTTCTTTGCTGCCCTTCATCTGGGTTTAATTACAGTTTAATGTCTTTACAGTGGGCTGAAAAAGTGATTTTCAGAAAATGTATCTGCTTAAATTTGGAATTCAAAGTGTCACAGCCAGGCTTGTTTGGAAACTGGCGAATCTAGAAATTATTCTTTCTATCTGGAGAGCATCATGAAGCTCCAGGGAACTAAAGCTGTTATCCACAAATGGAGAAAACATGGGACAGTGATGAACCTTTTCATCAAAATCGCTCCAAGAGGGCATTGAGGACGCAAAACAATCCAGAACAAGATATCCGGGTTTAACGAACCCTGAACATTTCCTTAACTTTTCTGTACATTTATTCATAGCTAAAGCTTCTGTTTTAAATATGAAAGTCCTTTTTGACAATAACCCATCTTCCTATATTTGGAAGAAACAGATTTTCTTAATGAATAAAAATGTTTTAGTCAGAACCAATTGCACTCGAAATGTTCCCATGATTTTTTTTTTTGTTGTTTTAAAAGCTTCCACATGTCTGGGCTGGCTGGGACAGCTCCAAAAGAACTGTTATCCCACCATGTTTAACATTAGAACCAGCGCCGCATTGTCCGCCAACAACTTTTTCCTTTTCTCCTCCCCATACTGTAATGGGACAGGCTGGCTTATCACCAGAACTCATGCACACGGTTCAAAGAGTCTCAGGTTTTCTCCTGCAGAAAAAGACTTCAAAGGCATCATGGAAGGAAGCTTAACTACAATCATCTGTGGCAGAGATCCAGAGGAAGTCTTCTGGGTGTTTCTGATGATCTTCCTTTCTCTCTAAAGTCCCCAGTGTCTTTAGGTTAAGCCCAAAACGTAACCTAACATTTGAGGATTCCTACACATTCTGGAAAGGACTTGATTAAAGTGTTTTCCAGAAACAATATTTGTTATTCCGTCTCTAAACGTCTTCCATCCATCCAGACTGGCTATTGCATTTTGCGTGTTTAGGGCAGAGATCTTTTATATTTACTTTTGAAAAATGGGCTACAATTGGAATGATTCATCTGGAAATTTGAGTCTGGTAAAGTACTCAATTTTGGACATGAGAAACATATATGGGCCCTGGACTTTAACCTATTCTTGATGGTTGATGTGCATCCAGTTTCTTTTCCCAGAGAGGCTTGAATTTGAACGAAACTGCTTATAACTATTTTGCAAAACTGCAACCTGTTTTTTTTTCTTTCTTTCTTCTCCCCTGAATGAGACCATAAGGAATCTTTCTGCCTTCAGGCTCCTTCAAATCAGGGCAGAGTGAGACAAAAGGCATCTATAACCCTTAAAGTTCACCAATCACAGTCTAATCAGGAAAATAGCTGCAGCATGGGAAAGTAGGTTAAAGTTGAATAGGAGAAGAAGGCCTGCAAAGCTGCAGCGCTTTCCCATAGAGAAGGGGAGTGTCACCACGCTTTGCCAAGAGGATCTACATCTATCAGCTCTCCTGGCTCTGCTCTGTGACACTACTGTGCTCTTGAGTGGGGCCGGGTGGGTGTGGGACGTGGGGGCAGGGTTTCAACAGGGGTTACAGGTCACAAGCCTCATGGGCTTCCTTGACCAGCTCGGCATTAGACGGCGGAGGAAATTGGATCAAAGAAATCCCATTTTCGCATCTCCGGTGTAAAACGGTGGATTTCACACAGAGGACCTCTTCTTGCGTCTGAAGCCACGTTTAGACAGGCCACCTTGGCGTGGGAAGGATTTATGGGGGGGACATCCCGACAGAGCACTCCTGTCCCCACCCCCACAAAGAGAGGAACAACTAGAGAAAGATGCTCTCGCAATTTTATGCATGACAAAACTTTTTGTTTCTGACAGAGGTACGGAGGAAGACTGATGGATAACGACATGGCTCCATTCAAACCAGCCAGGATCGAGGTAAGCTGTCTCCCAATCAGTCTGGTTACTTTAATGCGCTTACAGCCCACTTTGTCGCGTTTTAAGACTAAAACATGTAGCTAAATGCTCTCGTGCTATGTTTGACTGATAAGTTGGACGCATTTCGCTCTTTTATTTGTGTAATATTTTCTGAGTTTTGACGTTCGCACCAGAACTAAGAGAAAACGGTTTAATATTTACGTTCACGCGGTTTAAGCAGCTGGTAGAGGTTGTATAAATTAGCCTCCATTTTTTTAATTGAGGCTGGCGGTGCGCATGCTCGTTGTAGCTTCATGGAGGCCTCGTGCTGGCGCCACTTTTAAAACTGAGCTTATTGAGCTGGGCAAAAAAACCTTAAACGACGCCAAGTGTCGAAAAACACAGCTCAGCAGAGACGATAAAAACACAGGCCCGCTGTCCAGAGTTAGATTAAAGTATTTTGAGTTGATATTGTTTTCTTTTTGAATGAAGCCCATTGATTTTAAACCCCGCCCTGGTTCGTGGCCTTCGTGATGTGGATAACTGGAGAAGTTTGTGGAAATTTCCCTTTGAAACTCCGCTGGGTCCAACCAGCCGAACAACCTGGGGGGGGGAAAGCAACAATGAACATACTGCTGACCTTACCGTGAAAAGTTGAAGCATTTTCTCCACTGTTCCCAAGTTATTAGTAATCTCCCCACCTTGTGGAAAACGGGCTGAAGTGAGTGTAGCTTGAAAAAGTATGTTACAACCAGTTCACGTCTTATGTCACAACAGCAAACCTCAAATTGTTTTTATGACTTCATATTAAATTAGTGCATAATTGTGGAGAGAGAGCAGGTGAAGATGATTGTTCTGCATGTATCCAAGCTCCCTTTTCTCTGACTACCCAGCTCTACTAATCACTTTCAGTCTCATCATTACTAAAGAGAGTAGACTTGTGTGTAACATGGTGTTTGTATTAATCAGGGGTCTCCAACCTGTGGAGCCACTGGGTCTTTGGACCCATCACAATGGCTCTTAATAGCTTTGGAAACATGATAACGAACAGTCATTAAACATAGATCTAGCAACAAGTGAACATTGTAGCAGTTCAGTTTATTTTTGCATGCAACGATTAGAGACATTACAGAAACATGCTACAAGTACAAGTGATATTTTTCCAAGCCATTTCTCATTTTTTGCTAGCTTTATGTTGATGTTTTCTACAGATGTCAACATTGAATTGAAGAAAATGTATCCATACTCTTTCTACAATCCCCTGCTATTTATGTACATATATAAAGTTAGAAATGAAATTGTGGTTCTTTACAAATTACATTTCCTATTCGAGATACCGGTATTTATCAAAAACTATCTTTTTTTTTTTTGTTTAACATTTGCAGCTCCAAACAAGTTTCTTTTAGCTGGACGGAGGGTAAGAACGTCTCTTTGAAACGTAAAGGTTGCCGACCCCTGGTGTACATCAAAGCGTTGTGGGAAGGCCTCAGAGGACATTATCCATCAAACGGCATCATGAAGGAACACGGCAAACGGGTCGGCGAGAAGGCTGTGATTCAGTCAAAAGGTCCTTCTGTAGTACTGACTCGATACAAATGTATGCCACACTTTTCAGATTTTAGTTTGTAAAACATTTTTAAAAATTATAATTTTATTTTCACCTCAGAAATATGCACTTTCCTGTGTTGGTCTGTTAAATAATGTGACAAAATATGGGAAAATTCAAGGAGTATGAATACATTTAAACAAAATGTAGCACTTCTACACCTTTAATTATTTATCACAACCTAGAGCTTTAATGGGTTACTTATAAACCCAAGTACTAAGTAATCCATCACTTATGTTGATTGGTTATTTATTACTTAAAAGTAATGAGTAGCCCAACAGTTATTAACGGTAATAAGAAATCGAAGTCGTCCCAAAATAGAGCCGTGGAGGACACCCCTATAGATTTATGCCATTCTGGACAAGCTGTTGTTTAATATGAATGTAATGAAAAGCCTTTTGTAGATTATTAAAAGAGAATCATGTGGATCAATACTAAACACAATTTCAGCTGAAATGATTTAGATGTTTTTTTTTTGTTTTGTTTTAGGTCCGTCTGCCAAAAACAATGACGTTGAAATCCCTGGTTTTTGTGCGTGAACAGCTGGAGTAAAGACATCAGGCATCATCACAACCTGGAGGATTTTTAATCAAAGTGAAATTTTACTTGTTTAGAACTAAACTTGATTGTAAATATTCTGTCCTCTGTACAAATGATCCAGTCCAGACTTGACCCGGTTTAGGTATTTTAGATCTTAAGTTGATTCAAAGCAGTAAAATAGAACCTTTTACTAGAGTCCAAAACTAGAAGCTGCGTATCAGAGAACTGGTTCCCCCGGGCCCAAACAAAGGGCGTCTCATTCCGGCTTAACACTCTCCAGGCTAGTTCTAGAAGTCCGATTTTTACATTACACATGATTTCATGTCTGATGGATGCCTCAGTGTTGCTCGGATCCTGTGTACGGCATCAAATTGTATATTTCTAATCATTTGTCACTGACATTTGCCTTTGTTGTGTTTCAGGAGTTCCTGGTTTGGTTTTCAACCTCTCTCTTCCTGTGTCGCAGCCCTCTAGTTAAGGTGCATCTAGTGTAGTTAGTGAGTTATTTCAGAATCTACTGCCCTAGTTGCTCCTTCTGGCTGGAGGGTTTGTTCATTTCCTGGATCTTTATGCGATGAAATCTGCTGCAGATCTCCAATGTCTTGCTTCTGTGATGATGCTTTTTTTCTTCTTTCTGTTTCAGTCCCTTCTGAAAAGATTAATGAGCCTTCTCCATGTTTTGTCAGGAGCCATTATCCAGCTTCAGTGTATTGTGTTTTAGTTTTTATGTGATTTCCTAATGAAGTAGGAATATGTTAAGTGGAAGGAGGACGGGTTTTGGGAATGTCTTACAGAGTAAATTCTGAAAAGTGTGGCATGCGTTTGTACTCAGCCTCTCCGAGTCAGTGAGTTAAAGTATTTTTTAACATCTCTGACCAGCATCAATAGCTGGATTTCCATTGATCATATAGTTGCGCTAATTGGAATTATGAAAATAAATGCATCAATGCATCAATTTTGAAAAAAAAAAAAAGTTTTCCACTGAAGTTTTTGTCCTGAGATGAAGTGGGTTTTCAGCTGTATTAACATTTGCGTATTTTGCAAAACTGCAACAGAAGCACTTCATGCTATTAACCGCCGGATGTTACTGCTGGCGGAATCGACCAAGAAGACGACGGGAAGTGGCAGGAGGGTGATGATGGCGTGGCATGTTGTTTAGCGATATCGTACAAACAAACTTATTCACAGATAATTTCAATTGCGTTTCTTATTAACATTAACACAGCAGTTGTAAAAAAAGTTGTTGTTTTTTTAACATTAACAGTAAAGAGAAACGGAGCTGAACACAAACTGATGTTCCACTTTTCATGTCAACATTTTTTAAAAGCAGTATTATTAGCTGTTGTCATAGTTCCAGCAGTATGTTTTTTTGTTTTTGTTTTTTTGCACAGACCTCCTCGGATTGTTTAAACTGGCCTTCCTGTTGACTCTGCAGTTGAAAAGTGCTCTCAGTGCAGGTAGTAAACCCAGCACTACTGCAGTCTGAGCACTTACAGCACTGCTGGTCGCCTCCCCGCCCGCCCTCCTCTCTTTCCTCCTCTCTGCGCTGCCATGAAAGGCTGGAAGTGAGCTGAGTTTACGGCGAGTTTTGTTGGTTTGCCGTCAGCTTCTCTCCGTGTTTGCTGTGCAAATCCATGCAAAGCTCTCTGCGGCTCAGGCGCACAGAGGTGTTGCTCTTGTTCTCTGCCTGTTCCGGGCTTTGAAGAACACTTGAAAAGACGAGAAATGTCTGTCACTGCAGGCACCAGAGAGGAGCCCCTCTCATGTTGTTTTTTGTTGTTGTTGGAGGTATTTCAGCATGTCTGAACAAGCTGCTGCTTTTTGATGGAGGACATCACAGTTCTAGTGCCTAACATGGTGGAAGCCATTAGATGTGGCGAAGCAGATGTATTAAGTTACAGAACTCTGAGTGGAAAGCGGGAATTTGAACTGATTAGATTTATTTTTTTCTCTGAGCAGATTAGATGCTGTGTGGCAGACCGAACACTAGATGGCGCCATTTCAACTGTAATGGTAACTACAACAGCAGAATAGTTCATTTGTTCTGGATCTACAGTAATGTGTGTATAGTAGCAGTTTATCTAAAAAAAAAATAAAATAAAATTTTTCTTTGCATTGTGATGTTAAAGGTAATATACAAACATAATTTTGAACCATCATACTTAGAACTTTATATTATAAGGCTATAATATATTATCATTATAAGAATGATAAAAATTAGGCTGGTTGATGTAACTTTTAATTTGTTGGTTCCAGATTATTCTGTTAATCTGTTTGCATAATAAAACCACATAGCAGCTAATCCTACAATGTTTTACGTTTTTGTGTGTTGAGACAGTGGTGGCCCCAAGGGAGGGGCAGAGGGGCCATGGGCCCCCTCCTGATAAGGTCAGAGAAGGCCGTACTGACTCATCTTCTTCAATTAAGACGTAAACATAAAACCCAATAAATAAGATTTTATAAAATCAAATTTAGCTGTGTCTACCTTAAATTTTTACTGGCCTGGCCATACAGAAAATTAGCCGATTGACATTTGATACCTTAAAAAGATTACCAAGAATTTCAGTTTTTTTTCCATGTCTGTCATTTGAATGGTGCAAACAAATGAGCCTCATCCGAATGCTAATCTATTGAACATGTGAACATGGCTGAAGAAAAAAAAAAACCTTGAAGATGTTATGCTAGAGATGAAAAAAAAAAAAAAAAGCTTTTTAAGTGGATGATTCAGTGACTCCAAACTGAGGCAATACAGAGAAATGAAGATGATTTATTGAGTGTAGTTAATTTACCCTGGACTGGAACACCGGCAGGTTGGTTGACTCCAGCACAGATGTGTTCACAGAAACAGCTGTTATATTTGGTTAATGCTTCACAGGAAGGTGAAAAATCTCATGTTTATACTCTGACATTCCTGTGTCCTCACTTCCTGTCACTTTAGAGGAAATGCATTTAAAGGGGCAGTATTATGTAAAAGTGACTTTTTTTTTTAGCTTTATTTCATCTTATATTTTTCCCTCATTATTTCATGCATGTTTGAGGAATCATTTAATCTCCCATGGCAACTCAGATGTTTTGGCACAGCAAACACCTGGGTAGACCTAGCTCCGCCTTTGAGACGCATCTCCTCCTCTAAGCTGCAGTTTCTGAGCTTCCACCTCACAAAGCACCCTTCTCTTGTAACTCAGCTCCTTCAGACTAGCCAGCAGCAATTAGCAAACACCTGGTGGAACTGTGCAACAGCTGAGCTCATTATAGAAGCTACGTCTCTGAACAACGCTGGTAAAAATGTTAAAGGGTTAACAGAGGAGTCATGTTGTGACGACTTTCTGAAGGCGGAGTTTCACAAAGAGCAGGAGCTTCTTAAAGAGACGGAGGCCCAATTTCAAGGAGTTAAATTACATAGTCAAATTTCCTTTAAGTCATATTTTGTATACTTTTTTTAATAATTGAAGGTAACATATTATGTGATTGTGCTATAAAAACAATAATTTTTCCTTCTGATTTTGATTTGAAACAGAAGATTGTTGCTTTACCATCTTAAACTTTGCATTTCACTCCCCTTTTAAACATTTTGAACGCAGCTGTATGTAACGCGACGCTCCAAGCCCGCCGCACTGACTGATGGGTAAACCATAAAAGTTCAGCTTCTCTTTTACCTTCGCTGCCATTCATCCAAGTAGACTGCAGCAGTAATAACCTCCTCGTGTGCCCACTCACGCACCCACCCACGCGCGGCCGGTCGGTGTATCAGCCCACATCATCACCAGCTACTATTACACTAGAGGGGAGCTGCTTCAGGTGGCGGCGCGCGCGTTGCGGGAGCGCGCACACATACCGTGGGCTGGTCCGTTTGCGCACACAGCTGTGATTTTTGGGGTTTTTTTGGGTGGTAAGAGGGACGCCTGTTAAGTTGCTGTCCTCGGTGTGGTTTGGAGAAGGAGGTTCAGTGGAGCAGCTTTCAGCGCCAAAAAGAAAAAAAAAAAGGAGGCTGAGTGAGGAGGGAAACATAAGGATGCTGATCCAAGCAGTCAGCGGGAGCTGCAGCTTCTCTTCATCAGCGCCAACCCGGGTTGTTCCGTTTGTAACTTTTTAACGAGCTGAAGTTCACCTCAGCTTGTTTTTTTTTTTTTTTTTTTTTTTTTTTTTTTTTTTCCCCTTTCGTCCGGTTTTCCCCCGGTTCCCCC
>NW_015113231.1:78280-121950 GCF_001443285.1 Poecilia latipinna | reverse complement strand
AGCATTTTTTCCCTTGGCTTTTTTTTTTTTTTTTTTTTTTTTTTTTTTTCTTTTTCCCCGTTACGTCCGGTTTCGCTCCGGTTCCGCCGGCCTCCCTGCCATGGTGGCCGCATCGGTCCACGGAGCGCTCCTCCTGTGCGCCCTCCTTCTCCAGCTGTTCCCGCTTCCCGGCGGACAGGCACCAAACTGCCAGGAGGTGCGCGCCGCGTTTCACGCTCTGCACCCCGGTTCCAAGTGGGTACCTGAAAGTCCGGTGTCAGGTAACTTTCACATCTAGATTTTTTTTCTTTCTTTCTTTTAAGTTCCAGAATACACTTCAGTTATTTACTCTCCTCTGCTCCTTCTGTCTTCATTCTCCTCGGCTGAACCTCCTCCAATATTCTCTAGGGGAAAAAAAAAATCTATCGCCCACGTTGGGCATCTTGTTAAAGCCGCGCTGAATCGGTACCGTCTGCAAAGCTTATAGAGAATCAATTTGTTCTAATATTGATCTAAACACGAAAGCGAGACGCAATCCTTTACACCCGAAATCTGGAAGCAGATGTGAACATCTGCCTGCAGCTGTTGGAAACTCTTAAATGTAATATTCTCTGATGTTTGGAGTGGGGGGGGGGGAGCAAATACTGTCTGGCAAAAAGTATTAATAATTCCTTGAACTTTCACATCTTACCACAAACTTCAGTGGGGGTTTTGTTGCGATTTGATGAGACTTTCAGTCGAAGTTTGGTGAAAGGAATGGGTTTTCACCAACAAAAATCTGAAAAGTGTGGCGTGCTTTTGTATTCAGTCCCTGCGTGTCAAACACTGTTGGAACCACACTTTGTGACAATTTCACAAAGGTGCGTCTCTGTAACCGAAGCGTCGGTTTTCAAGTCCCAGCACAGATTGATGGGGTTTAAATGTGGATGAAATTTTACGTGAACCTTGTTCCCGAGAGGTGAACTTCCACCCAGACCTCAAGTCTTCTGGAGCCTTGTCGCAGGTTTTCCTCGGGATCGTCTCGTGTTTAGCTCCATTTATCTCCTGACCAGCTTCTGAAGAGAAGGATCCTCACAGCGCCATGCCGCTGCATTTGTGTTCTTCATGTAGTTCAAAAACGTCTTTGTTGGTTTGAACTCCTTCTTCCACCTGTTTCCAGCGTCCGCTGCTTCAACTATAGAGCTTCTTATTGTTATTTTTTGTATCTTTTGGGGGGGGAGGTGGGTATTCTTCCATAAAAGTAAAATTTGAGAAGTTACTAGATTGTCCCTCCTGAGCTGTGGACGTCATCTAACGATGCATGTTCTCCAGCAAACCTCTAAGACCCTAAACAGATTAAATTACAAACATAGTTTGTGTGATGTAGTGTTAGGTCCATGTTAAAATATAAAAAATAAATACGAGAATAAAGTCGCATAAGAATAAAGTTGTACTATTATGAAAATAAAGTTATATTATGACTTTTTTTTTATTCTTTTCATATGGCCCCAATACTCTGTCATACTGTTTGCTTTTTAGTAGCACTGAATTTTATTTAGGGGTATCAGAGTAAAGGAGGGGGTGAATACAAATCCCCCTGCAAACTTTAGTTTTTTCGTTTGATTGCTACGTCTTTGTGTTGGTCCGTCACATAAAATCCGTTACGTTTGTGATTGGAATGTGATAGATGGTGATAAATTTAGCGCCAATCTCCTGCTCCGTTGTGCAGAAAGCAGCATGTCGAAGCCTGTCGCTTACGCTCCGATTCAGCATTTAAAAGCAGAAGCCGCTCATGGGGCTGAACAACAGCCAGCTGCAAATGTTAATTGGGTGTTTTAGTGTCGTGTAAGGTTCCCCGGGTTAACGGCTTTCTCTCTGGCCCCAGCATGGGATCTTCATGCTCCTCCACGACTCTTAAGAGCTCTGGAAACGCTCCGTCGTCTCCAGAGAGCGAGACATACCGGGAAACACTGTGCGAATTAAACAGCAGGGGCAGGAAAGCGAGATGCACTTTGAAGCCTGTTCTGTCATGCTCCCCCCCAACCACCCATTGCAAAGGTAAACGCCGGCTCCAACCGGCTGCTGAACCCTCCTTTTCCTCCACACATCCATCTTTAATCACACACCTTCCGCCAGGGCCATCCAGCGTTTTATCTGGCAGCCAGAGGGTGAAACATCGCAGCGGGCTGAGAGAAATATTTAGCCTCCCCAAAGCTGAGGCAGAGTAGGTCAGGCAACCTTCAGTCGGAGAGTCGGCGCTCATGTGGAATGAGTTCAGGAGACGGCAGCTGGACTCTTCTGCTGCATCTGGGAAAGGGTGCAGGCTGGTTTATTAGAGGAGAATCAGGCATGGAGCAACAACTTCTACAAATCAATCACAAAGTCCGTTTGGATCAGGCAGTATTGGTAAAAGAATGAACGTCAGTGTCAACACAGACAATTAGGTCAGTAATACTTAATGTGCCTGATTGGACATAATTGTCTTAACCGTAAAGCTTCAAACAAGAACACAGATTTGTTTTTCATCGTTATCCAACATAATTCTCAGCTGAATTCAGAACATCATGGAAGTTTTATAAACAGAATTCGCTGATTAATTATTCCAGCGGGTCAGGATCGTTTTATTACCACAGTTTGCTCACTGTTACCTTCCTTAACCAGGCTAATGCCATTGTAGGAGTTAAGGAAGGTGATGACTGTTATCAGCAGTCTGAACAATTATTAAAAAATTTAGAGTAGCAATGCACCAGTATAAAAGTTAAGCAATAACAATATCACTGCTATGGCCGATATTCAATATTTATTGATATTACAAACTTTTTTTTCCTTACGGTTTGCCAACTGTAGAAAAACACACAATTGGTAACAAGATGGAAATAAATCTACATTATTAATATCGATCTAATTGTATTTATCTGATATAATATGCTAAAGACTAACTTTGGCCAATTCTGATGTCAATATTTTGTGTCTCACTAATTTAGAGCACCTGGAACTGTGACAAAGTTGGAATGAGACACATATTTATCCTGCCAGCATGAGCATTGATTTGACTAGAGTTACAGAGTATATAAAGCATTTATTGTTATTGCAAATTTACCACCATGAGATTTGCTCATTGAATTTTTACATTGGCAGTAATATATTTGCTGATGATTCCCGGCTAATGTTTAACTAAATGTTTTAGCAGGGCATTAAGACTTTAAGTCTTTAAGAAAGAACCAAGCTGTTTAACTGGGCAAACTGCAGATTTAGGCAGAGTCAGCAGTACAACCATGTTGTCTAATTAGAAATTCATGATTTTATTTTTTCCCATAGATGGCTAATCTGTCAGGTTTATATGTTTGTATGAACCAGACAACCCAAAGATTCATACAGATAGTTATGAACACAATACACTAGCTGTGTTTACAAATGTGCACAAAACTTTGTCGATGCTCTTCTAATCTGGGGGAACAAAACACAATTTTGCAGTTGAGGTGTTTCCATCAGTCATTTAAAAAAACACACCATGCTACCACTTCCTGTCGTCTTCTTTGTCATTTCTGCCAGTAGAAACATCAGTTTGTTGTTCATATGGAAAGTGTCCCCATATGCATGCTTTCCCATATGCTTTCCAGGTCAATGTGGAAAGCGTTCCCACTTTGACCTGCAGCTCATTCTCAGTGCTGCAGGTCAAAGGTTAAAGATGTGACAGTGAGGATGATATGAGCAATAGAGGAAATGAGAAGTGGACCTGTATCAGTACAGAGTAGCTGGAGCTGACTCACAGCCATGTCCGCAGGAAAGCGAATCAGAAATGTAATGTATGTAGCGCCTTAGGGTGAAACTTCCCCCAACCTCTTAAAAAAACAAAAGTTTGCTGTTTCCACCAGTGTGATTCAAGACAAGCGAATGCAGTGCAACAGCATCAAAGAAACAAAACCCAGTGCAGCTGTGGGAGTACTGCAACACATCTTTGTTGTAGCTGCTGCTGTGGGAGTTTCCCTGAAACTCTGATTAATAATTAGATGATTTTAGGGGTGTCCTGATACAATACTGGAAATTGGTCTGATATCAACCAAAAAGCGAGTATCTGATTATATCGGCCTTCATCTAGAATCTATGATAGAAACACTGCGCTCCAGAATTCAGTCTGCTCCAGTATTTCTATCCAGCAGCGCTTGTATCCCGCTCCCAAACCCACTGGTTCATAATAAAAGGGTTAGTTGTTTTCTGTTTGAGTAATATGACTTGATGAAGCCTTTTTCAGCATTTCACTCTATGAAATAAGTCATAAAGGTATGTATGATTTATGCTGATGTCGTGTCAGGTCACTATTGGTATTGACCAATACTCAAAACTGCGATACATATATCGTATCAGTGCCATTTTAGAGTACAGTTGGTTAATTTTGTTGCCTTCAGTTGCTTAAAAAATGTCATATGTATCAAATTTAACTTAAAATAAATTAATTTAGTCACTTTAAATTGGGTCTCTGTTTCTTTAAGAAACTCCTATTCTTTCTGAAGCTCCACCATCACAACATGGCTTCTCTATCAACCCTTTAACAAAGTTTTTACCAGCATTTCACTGAGAAGTAACTCGTATAATGAGCTCAGCAGATGTGTAGTTCTATCAGGTGTTTGCTAATTGCTGCTGTCTAGTCTGAAGGAGCCGAGTGGGGCTGCTCTGTGATTCATAATCTTGGAAACTGCACCGCGAAGGAGGAGCTGGACCTCGGAGGTGGAGCTAGCTCCATCCAGGTGTTTTGCACAGCTGAATGGTTACTATGGAGATTAAAGGATTTCTCAAACATGCATAAAAGAATCAAAGCAACACTCCAGGTGTGTTTTTGATGAGGGAATAACATTATAACCTGACTTAAAGCTCAAAAAAGTATTTTTTGCAAAACGCTGCCCCTTTAAGACGGGTTACCAAAGTAATAACATTTCAAATAGCTCTGCTGTCTAAAAGACACCAGTGGACACGACTCTGAGGTGCAGCTGCAGCTCTTGATGACTAATTAAACCCTAATTTAACTGCATTTTCACTTTTTCCTTTAATGAAGGCAAGCTGCTGTTTACTGCCTCATTGTTTTGTGTTTGCTCAAAAAAAAAAAAAAGAAACTCTTTCACATTCGGGCTTCCAGCTTTCAAATTGTTGCTTCATCAAATGACTAAACTAGAACAGAGAACAAAGCTCCAAAAATACTCAAACCCCCCTCCCCACTCCAAAGAAACAATGGCAATCCCCAGTAGGTAATGATATTCGCATTCCTTTGGTTGGCTCTAAATTGCTCCGTCTTTGTTTCACTTATTGTCTCTACAAAGTGACACCGACTTATTTGCCCCCGTAGAGGCAGCTACAGTTTCCCACGTGTTTTCTCCCCTCTACACTGGGAGCTGCTGTATAATTTATGCTCATAATGAACGGCTTTTAGCATATTCTATATCTTAATACCACTTGTTTTTCTTCCTCTGCTCTCTGTCATTAAACTTGCATGGCCACGGCTTCCTAATTGGTGCTGGAAAACTTAGACACGTACTGTATTTGTGGATGCCCCCGCTCCCCTGACTCGGAGTCCCCGAGCTTGTTAAAAGATGAGAGGAGACGGACTCGTCTTGCCTGTGTGTGTGTACACTGGACTTTTTAAGCTCCTTCTCTCCGCATCCAAAATGAACATTTCAGCCACAGAGGGAAGCAGCGAGGGACGGTCGGACGGAGACTGTGTTTTAAATCACAATATAGTGGCCTGCATTGATGCATCTTGATTTTAGTTTTCATATTCATGTCACGACCACAAACTTCAGTGTATTTTACGGGGATTTTAAGTGTTAAACTGGCACAAAGTGTGTAGCTTTGATGCAGTGGGAAAAGGATATATGGTTTTCAACTTAAAACAAATAAAATAAAAGTATGTACGCAGCCTTAATGAGTCAGGGTTTTTTTTTTTTTCAATAACCAACTTTTGCTGAAGTCAGAGCTCTAAACTTTCTCTACCAGCTTTCTGGAGCTATAGACTACAATTATTTCTCTTTCTTCTTTGCAAAATAACCCAAGATGAGATTGGATGAAGAGCATCTATTCTCATCTGGGCTTTGAATCAGGGTTATAATAGTTTTGGGCTTATGATGGTTTAATTTTATTTTGTCGTGACTTTTTATTCATCTAATGCAGCTAGTTTTAGAGTTTAGTGTATTTGCTACTTTTTATTAGCTATAATAATCTTGCTTTGACTAGACATCTTAAACATCTGAATATGTTATTATCTAAACCATTCAATTGAAGTTTGGACTTTATGGTAAGGGTTGTGGTTTTGCTGGAGGTGACATGTTGCATTCAGGTTGATGAGTAAACTTCAGTTGCATGGATGCTTTAGGAAGGAACTGTAAGCAGAAATTGGAGACAAAGTTTCAGAACTACTTTCATTACAAAGTAATGACTCAAATCTTAATTGATTACAGATTTCTTGGCTTTCATGTGACAAAGAATTAATGCTCTCTCATATTTTGTCTCATTACATTCAAGAATTTCTATTCATTATAATATGACCAACACAAAGTAGTGCATGATTGTAAAGTGGAAGGAAAATTTGACTTTGTTTTTATTTTTTTATCTTTTGCACATAAAAACATGCGTCAAAAATGTTTTTAAAATTAGCCTATTAAATGAATTCAGTATTCAGTCTGTTATTGTCTTAAATACTGTTGTATGCTGTGGAAGTACAACATAAATTTCAGCATTTTCTGCCAAAATGCAGATAAATTCAAGGGGTTTTCATACTTTTGCAAGGTGCCTGTATACTGGCAGCTGCTCTGCATGGGAAATAGTCCAACACTGACACCTTGCAGGGTATTGATGGAATGCATGTAATGACTCGAAGGTGTCGCCTCAAGGTTGTATGATGGGGGAATTTACATGCAAATTGCTCCTGGCCTGGATCTTTGTCCTTCTTTAGTTTGTTTAACAGAATTGTCCATCACAGTCTCGCGCGCGCACACCCACACAAACACACACATAGAATGTATTTCTATCTTCACAGGGACTTTGCATTGACTTCTATTCATTTTTAATTATTTTCTGTAACCTAAGCCTGACCGTTTCCCTATATCTAGACATCACAGGTGCATGACTAAACCTAACCTACACTCAAACCAAATCTTATCTTATAACTCATAACCCAAAAGCAGCACTTCTTGTTGTGGGGCTTGGGGTTTGGGCTCATTCTTTAACCTTTAAAAGTATCTCATTAGATAGTTAACATAATCAAGTTCAAAAGACTAATAGGAAAATAACTTAATTGGTTAGTTTTTTGTAAAGCTCCTGTCAGATATTTCTCCCAATTTTTGTTGTAAGAATAGTAGCACATAAATTTCACATGCAAGTCAAGAAACTGTACTTTTGTAGAATGAAAAATTTTGTAAAGGTGTTCTAATTTGCACTGCAATAATGAGGGTCAGGAGGCATTTGTGCAGAGAAAAGTATTCTTCTTTCCCCATCGGATATCATCCTTTGGAGTTTCTGGAGGCTGTTCTTCAGTCTAACACAGGGCTAACTTGGTTTTATTAAGCTTTTTTATCTGGAACAATATGTCACCTAAAATATGAGTATCTTCATCATTTATCACTAAATGGCAACCTGACTCAGCATATACAGCTAAAAAGGTCATCTCAGGATCTCTGCTAAGGCAAGAGTTTACAGAAATGGTACCAGTAAGCTAATGCTGGCTTGTTTCCTCCCTGTGATGAGAGGAAACTAGTTTATCATTTGGATCGGAACATGTTGCTGTTGGACAAGACTTATCATCAGAGCTGTTTTCCTGTGTCATAAATGAGCCACTTTGCGAGTCTTAGTTACTAATAAATAGATTTATGCTGCATTCAAGTCTTTATGAGAGGGCTGAGGAAGAGCTGAGCAAACACAGCAGACAAGACCTGTTCTGCATTATTGCTCTTTCACCTTTCACTGTGTATGTCAATGAAAGGTCTTTTGGACTTTTGGAGGTTTGTTACAGCAAATACACAAAGGACCAAGTTCTATGAAATTCCACATTTTTATATGTCATATTCCAGACATTTCTAGTCAATTCACACCTTAGCTTTGTCCTAAAGTAAAAAATGATGTTCTATTGCATCAGGTTTGAACTTTGGTCCATAAGTCCAATCAGTCTCTAGGTGGTTGGATGTTGCACCATAAAAAGTCCTGAGGAGGCAACAAAAACCAGTATTCATACACACACCTGCACACACAAACGTGAGTAACCAATAACAGGCTGATAGAAAGCTGCTTCCAGTGCCCAGTAGCTGTTAAACTCAAGGTGGGAGAAGTGAAAACAAGTTCAGTACCAAACTGCACAGCTGAAAGAGAAAAAAGTTTTAAAAAAAGACAACCAACAGCAGCAGGAGGAGAACCAAAGCTGAGCCTTGAGTGAAAGGAGAGACGGAGGAAGCTTATTCCCAACTGATCTGTCAGTCACAAGAAAGGCTTTATATTTAGACGGTGTGATTTTATTATTTGTGAAACTCCAGTGGGAATCCTGTCCCTTTCCCTCTCACTGCTGTGGAACTTGTGTAATGAAACACATTTATCATCCGCAGCACGACAAAACGCACAGATGAATCTGTCTGTTTTGCTGGAAATAATTGCCAAATCCCCGTCTCCTCTCCGCTGCGACCAGGCTCACCTCACGTAAAAGTTTAATAATTCTACCCCGCAGTCTGAAATTAACTTGATCTTATCTGTCAGGAGTCTTTTGTTGGTATTGATTTGAGATATTAAGCCCGTCAGTTTGCATACAAAAGGTGCCGTTTGACAGCTTTATTGCCTCTTTTGCTCATTAGGCTGCATCCCTAAACCTCGATGGCTGTCAGCAGTTTACAGAAGCTGTCCTCTGTTTGATTCCACACTTATTAATCATCCAGTCTGTCACATTGTTGCATCTCCAGGTAGATGAACTTTCTTTGTCTGCACTGTTTCTATTATCTGAAGATCTCAGGGAGTCACACCAACAGAATCTCCTTTGTCGTTAAGATAAACCCTCCAACTTGACAAAAGACGCCTCCCTATTTTTTGACATGCAAGCTATCAGGCATTTTCTGATGCATTCGCATTCTGAGACCCCCCACCCATGCACCTGCCATGCCCCACCATCCCCCTACTCAGAATCCAACTTCCAAATTAATCTTTCTTCTTCTGTCTCTTTATCCTGCACATCCCGCATGGAAGCTGGCAGACTCCCCTGACGTTTGTTTACCGAACCATCAATCAGACCCCTTGTCACTGATGCCTCTCAAGAGCCAATCCTGCAAACAACTCGTCAACGCAGCTTGGCACATTATTACTGCGGCCTCCACTGATCTGCAGGCAGCTGCATGGCATGAAGGGGGAGGCACTGAAGGGAAGCATTTTCACTGGAACTCCTTTTTGTTTTCCAAACTGGGTGCTTCAGTCCTACTTGCGTCTCTTTGTATGCGTCGGTGTACACAACAGGTGAAAGAAGGGAACTTGCTGCCTGCGTTCTGAAAAAGCATCTTTAACATGGTGTCACAGAAATTATTGTTGTAAAACTATCACTCCAAAACCCACGACTCTGAAATCCAGCAACATTTCTTTCACTGACGTCAGCACTGCCTGGGTACTGCATACGACAAAAGCTGAAGTGAATCCCCCATTGGAACGGAAGGAACTGATCACTTTTTCTACCTTTTGTGGGCCCAGACTAGCATCAAACTTTGGTAACAGCTTTGCTCCAAGATGATCTTATAGTAAAGGCTCAAAAATGTGCATTCTATAATGTTTTGTCATAAACAACCATTAGATAATTGTATCATTGGGAAATCCTGCAAAGAAGTCAGTTGAGTTAAGTCCAAGACTTCCAACTTTCTCTGTGACCATTATAGTTTAGTATCCACCTAATCGTGATAAGGTGGATATGGCGATATCCTGCGCAGATGTTAGTGTGCAAAAGGTTTTGGTGACGGTGAATGAGACCAGAACGTGTTGGTCAATCTAAGTGTAACCCATGTTATTTTAACGAATATTGTAATACACCACATTGCCGATAGGTGGGAGTAAATGGTCTCAAAGTAGTCTAAAGCTACAGTGATATTGTGCTAGAACAATCAGAAGAAGAAGAAGAAGAAGGGGGGGGGGGGGAAAAAACAAAAAAAAAGGTTTTTGTAGTCATTTTATTGACAAAACAGTTTTATTTTCAATATTTTTCAAGAATTAGTTTTCATCAGTGGTTGAGTTTTGATTCCTGTGCACCTGCACCCGGAAGAAAGTTGTTTTTGAGATTATTTTTTTTTTCTTGCTGCGAATCTCCGGTGAGTTCTGTGCTATAATTAGCTTCGTTGGATATCGATTAGTTACAAGCTAATATTTTGCTGTTATGTATTAAAAGTTATATTATAATTTAATTTTATAGTTTCAATGTTAAAAGAAAAAAAAACAATCGGAGATACTTGTTTATGGGTAAGAATGTATATTCTCTACAACAAAATTTTGTATGTGAATTAGCAATGCTTCCGGCTAACTCACAAAGGCTATTCTCCTAATATTGCGCCTTTTCTTTTTGAAATGCTGATGACATATTTAGTGACAGTGAATAATTTATTCCACTGTACGGGATTTAAGAGTGCTGAAAAAAATATGTTGATGCCAATTCAGTAAATAAAGTTGTGACGTTTTGTTGAGCTAAAAGACAAAATTATTTATCGCAGCTGGAAATAATTTTATCTACACGGAGTGAAGAGATAAACTTTCACTGAAGTGACCTAGAATTGTATATGACACTGTAGTGAAAGATGTTTCTGCCATATGCAGGCTGTTTGTTATGTTGAGAGACAACGCGAGAAGAACGGCGAGTCAGGATCCAAAAAGCGGATTCACATTGTGTCCACTACGATGCCAAAGAAGAATCTTCTTCTGATCCTCTTGATCGGTGGCATTGCACATATTAACACTAACCCGGTAGCTACCATATAACATTCAGATCTGAAAACTGAACTGAACTGAAAACAAATCAAAGGAAAAAAAAAACTCTTGAACTTGACTGACTTGACTTAGGACTAGTAAAAGAAAACATTGACTATTTTGTTCTGTTTTTGTTATTGTCAGATTGTGTAATAAATATGTGTTTTATTACACGTGTTTTGTTTAACACATTATTCCCTTGCTCCTCCTGAGTTGAACCTAGTTCTGATGCGCCATGATTATAAAGTCACAGATGACTTACCAGATAAGTACATCTTACATAAGCACTAGACTTGAAATCACCGTAAGTCTTGTTAAAACAGTAACGGCAGATGACCTCGTATCTTTCTTCCAATTGTTCCTAATCATCTAAGCTAAAGTTTTGGAACTTGCTCACGCAAACATACTCGAGTCAAGATCTAAAATGCGGGCCAAGTTCCTTAAGTGATTAAGTGTTTGTACAAGATCTCAGTTTGTATTGACAGAGAGGACGGTGACGGGTATGGGGACCCGTCTTCGCTTTTTGAAGATGACGTGGTTCTGTTTGTGTCTCCAGACCACGGCCTCCAGCGTACATTGGAGCACTTCGTAGCTGAGAGGTGGATAACAGTCGGTTCCTGGAAGGTTGAGACCATTGATCTGACCTGGAAATAAATGGACTGCTCCCTCTGCGTTGAGGATTATAGTCTCTGCCTCATGAGGAGGAGTTAAAGTATCACAGATGATGGTAGGATGGAACCGGAGTCAAACAGACGGATTGGGGCTGCGTCTGAAGTAATGCAAGTGCAGCTCTGGTCTGTTGTGGTGGAGAAAAAACTGAGCCAAAAAGCAAAGATCTCGATTTATTGGACCATCCAATGTCTGGCCCTCACCTGAGAGGATAAGGATCATGACAGAAAAAATGAATTCAGAGGAAGTCCTTCTCAGGACTTCCTCTGAATGGTGGCCAGACTCAACCTAGAGAAGGGATGGAGCTGGGAGTACAGCCTCTGTTTACAGGATAGAACGAAGTCATTTAATGCGGTTTGGGTGCCTGTCTCACTGGGAAAAACCAGAACCCACCAGAGGTATTTTAGATGTTGCTTAGCCTGGTAAAGAGTCGGCACTCCTCAGAATCGTCAGTGTCGCCAGTGAAAGGCTACAATTAGCACAACTGGATGTAAGTGGTCAGAAACTTGGAATGAGTTCCTATTTTAAAAGATTTTTCTATTCATTAGAATATGAAACCTCATGATGGTGTGTGACTGAAATAATCACATAACAAACGCTCAGGTCTTAACAGTTTGTAGACGTTTAGTGTTGTGGTCTGTGGAACAGATCCATTCTTCCTCCCTGTTCCAGTTGTCGGTGTGTTTTTCTTTCTTTGCAGGCTCAGAGTTGTGCCACAGCATTGTGTAAGAAGTTCAGACTGGTGACATTGTGTCACAGCCTCACCAAGATTCTCCACAACTTGTCTCTGACCTTTCTGTTGTGTTTATTCCAACTCACAAAAAACATCCCAATGAACCATTTGTAGTTTATGGCAGAGATGTGATAAAATGTGAAAACAATCGGTTGCTGTGGTTACTTTTACAAGGTACTGTTGGTCTTACATGTTTGGTCTTCGGCTTGACAGAGACAGTCGCCAACCCCCTCGACTTGTGGAGAAAAGTTCAGGGACTCGCATCCACTTTGACTTCCTGAACTGGTTTGGATAAAAAAAATTTTTCTGTTTCCAGTTGAATGAAATGTTGAGATCATAGAGCAACAGGACAAAAGAAGAAATGATTTAGATCTGTCAGAATGCATTAGATCCTATTATCTGATCATTTCTACCCGTTTGGTCATTATGTCTGTGCACAAACATGTTAATTACTCTTCTGTGAAAGTGCCGATTATCTGGTTTCGTACAGCCACATCAGTCCAATGAAGAGTCCCTCTTACGTTTTAGTAAGACATCTGTTTCGTTCATAAAAGCTCCAGGAGTCTAATTACTTATCTGTGTGAATAGTTTCCACATTCAGATGGACCGATGTCGTTTCCTTGCTTGGCTATTTTCTGTATCAAACATACTGAAATCTTCTCTTCCCGACACTTGTGCCTAAAATGACTTTTTTTTGATCAAGTGTGTCCTTGAGTGGTGAAAAGGTTTTCAGTCGACCAAACCGAGCTGGAAAACATTTCTGTGTTGCATGACTGTGCATCAAAATTAGTCATTTTCAAACCGCAATTTATTTTTTGATTTCGGCTTTGCCGGATAACACGGCCTGTACACAGAAATAATACACTAATTAAGGGTGCAGAATGTGTGGAAAATTACATTTTCTACATTTAGCTTGCAGAGGATGATGCCGAGTCTTTTTTTTGTTGTTGTTGTTGTGTGTGTTTGAGCTGTAAGAGGCTTCTGTCTTGGAATAAAAATTAAAACAAAGAGTGGCTCTGCAGCTCCTTCCCTCTGCTCATCCTGTCTCTGCTGGTTCACTGCCAGGTGGAGATCTGCAGGTTTGCCAAACCAAAGGCCCGACCTGCTGTTCCAAGAAGATGGAGGAGCGGTATCAGGTGGCTGCACGCAGCAACATGGAGTCAGGGCTGCAGGTTGTCAGCGCTCATCTCAAACGCCTCATCATCCAGAACGCCGCTATCTTCCAAGGTAAGCAGAAGACGCCACTGAGGCCGTAACCTCATGAAACGGACGTTGCGTGAGTTCAAACGTGTGCGGCGCTCACCTTTCTCGCCGTGCTGCCTCTCTGGCGACAGGGACTCGCTTCTCTGGGGAGTCGTGTATTAAAGTAGAAGCACAATCAGAAAGAGGTTAGACATTCAGCGGCTGTTCGACTAAATGTCAGAATGGCAGTCACATGCGGTTTGAGTGACTTTAGATGTAGTTCTGTCGGCCCCCCAGACGTGTTTCTCCTGAAAGTGACAGCCTCCTGGGACTTGGCACGCTGCAGTTGGAGAGGAGTGTTTTTCACACACACACAGAGAGAGAGAGAGAGAGAGAGAGAGAGAGAGAGAGAGAGAGAGAGAGAGCCCAGGAACTGTTGGATCAGAACGGCCACCAGATACTGGTGTCTGTGGTTAAAGCTAACAGATGTATGCGAAATGACAACAGACTGATGTGAAAAATGTGCTACTTCAGAGATGCTGCTGTTGGAGCTCTGCAGGCTGAGAGCAGAAACACTGAAGGCAAAGGAGGCAGTGTGTGGCTGCTGTAAGAGGGAACAATGAGGAGACAGGAGGCTGGAAGCAGCACATTGTGACTCTGATATCTGTCTTAACAGTTAATGTATAGGTATACTGAAGATACAACTAAGTTTAAATATACACCTCTGGAATTTAAAAAAACGAAGAGCCCAGTGCACTGAAACCTCCTGGTTATTCCACTAAAAAATGTTGGTTTCTGAGTTAAAACATTAGTGTTGTTGTTTCTAAATGAATATTAATTAGTTTTCTTTGCAGTATTTGGTGTTTGAAAGCGCTGTATCTTTTTCGTTATTTTGACCATTTCTCATTTTCTGCAAATGTATCTAAACTTTTTGCTTGGAATTTCAGAGACATGATGTTAATAGTTCATAGAATAAAAGAACTATGTTAATTTTACTCCAGCATTTACCTATAAATAGTAAAATCAGAGAAATTGATCATTTTAAGTGGGCTCTTAATTTTTTCCAAAGCTGTACCATTCCAGGATAAAATTCTACATCGGGTGTCACATCAATGAGTCCAATTTATAAGGGCAGATCTATTGAAGCTAAATCTATGTTTTGTGCTCTAAGCAACGTCAAGTTTTATTATTTATATTTAAAATTCCTAATTGCACTTCCTGATCCATTTGAAAGGTTTGATGCAGTTATTTTTTTACACGTTTGAACAAAGTAATCATCCTATTGTTTTTGTTAGTTTCGGTTTCTTCAGTATCCTCCTTATAGCACCGACTGACTCTACTAATAAAATAATGTAATGTAATGACACACTGGCCTGGAAAGCAGATGTACAGTATTAGTTTTACTTTAGCCATGCCAGGTTATAATCTTAATGTTTATCAGAATTATTCTGTCCTACTTCAGTTTCTTGAATGTCTGAATACGTCACATTATATTCTAAGTGTATTTGATGGACTACAGACAAAGATGAACATTAATCAGAGATTATCTGGACGCATCAGAGAGATGGAATATAATCTCAATTCCAATGCTGATAATGAACAGCAGCAACGCTGGTGAACTGACAACGTTGGGTTGGAAGTTCATAATGAAGCTAAAGCCTCTCTTCAAGGGCTGAAAATTTTCATTTATTTTCTGTTCAGTAAATCAGGATTTATTTTTTGGGCCCTAATCGAAACAAGAAAACAAGTTCAGATCAAATGCTCTTCTTTTACATTTAAATTTTAAATGCTTTAGTGTAAGTGAGAAATGCAGTCTAGTTGATTGTTCATGGATTGTAGCGCTTAAAATATTTTTGTTCTGTTGCTTTTGTGTTAGTCACATATTTCTTTGGGTAATATCCTAAACAAAGCAACAACAAAAACAAACTGACAGGTTTTTAATGTATCTCAAAACGTTTAAGGTTTTGATAATCTTGCTTTTGTCTGTTTTCATGTATTTACTGCCCAGATACTTGTTAGTAATATTTGCAGCAGGCACTGACCATTTCCTGCAGACTTATTGCATGATTTTATCTTAAAGTGACAAATGACAAAGATTCTCAGTGTTAGCTAACAGTTAGCTTTATGGGTTAGCTAACAACATGTTGCCTCATTTGCTTCTTGCAGCATAATTCACTCAGGTCCTCTTAACTCTGTTATGGTTCACCGTCATCATCCCTGAAATAATGATTGTCACATAAATTGTAAGCTTTAAACCTTAGTAGTTAGCATTCAGTATTATCAGATGTTATAGTTTTTCTCAAAAAAGCAGAAACGATTCAGTGTGTTTTGACACCAGGTGTACCCCTAAGACCTTAAAACCTCTTTGTAAAATTGAGGTTTTGGGATTTTTGCTCCGGCTGTTGAAGGTAGCTAACACGTAGCCTTCTGGGACTAGCTAACATCATATTTCGTGGCTTGTTTTTTTCCTTCGACTCCTCTTGTTTGCATACTTTTAATTCGATTTCTCTGTGTTTACTGTATCATAAAAGTTATTATTACTCCCTAGTTTCAAACTTTGCCTCAGCTGTGTAGCTCCAATGCTAAAAGATCTACACAGCGTTTCCCTGCCGTTATGCTAGCAACTGTTGTCATCAGATTTCACTTTTGCATTCGGTATTGAGCTTTTGATGCCACTTGACACAGACCCTTTTAATCAGCCAAAGCAGCGCTGTTTATTGTCTCGGGGATTTCCTCTTGAAGCGGGATGTGCTCACTCGCCGGGCCAACTCCTTCAACCGTGCCCACTTGTGGGCTGTGAAAAGCAGCACCATCCTGACACGCCAATTAAAACTTGAGGTTTAATGGGGACCGTGGGGTTTGCTCGACTTGGTTGTTACGCCCTAACTGTGTTACAGACTGCCGCTGTGGTTTGGCTTCACTTTCCAAGAAGGGGCTCAATACTAATTGCTTTAGCATAGCGTTTGATAGAACTCCCCAAACAGCCTCTGGACTGAAATCCTTTTAACATCCTGGTCTTATCTGTTTCCCTCTGCCTCATTTTCATCCTTGCTTTTCTTCTCCATCTCTCGTTCTGTGACCCTGTCCTGTCTCTCCCAATCTGCTCAACTTTTTCTTTCTCCCCCCTGCCTATCTCTTCCTCCTGCGTTCGCGGTGCTGTTGGGAATTGAGTGCATGCCTTGTTTGTAATCGTCTCTGCTGCTCTCCGTCTCTTTTCTTCATCGCTGACTCCTGCCAGAGATCAAAGGCCTTCCCCTCTGTACTCCTTTATCTCCCATCTCTGTATGCTCTCACCGTCCCCGCATTCCCCCGTCTCTCTCTCTCTCTCTCTGCCTCTCTCTCTCTCTCTCACTCTCTCTCTCCCACCGACTCCACCTGCTCCTCTTTCCCAAGCGCTACACCACACCAGAGGTTTTCACCCTTTTGAAGTCAAGTTCTCCAAACGCTGCAAAGTAATGGCTGTCTTTAAAGCATTTAGATGACTGGCAGCCTTAATGTTGGGCTTCTTCGTGATCGATACCTAGAAATACAGTAGGTATTATGTTGGGAATTTCTAATGACGCGTGGCCCCTTGTGGACATCTTAAGTGCCATTTGACCATCTAATGAGCGCGAGCTGATCTCTCAGCATCAGCAATGCACAACGTAATGGATGGACTTCAGCATCCTTTCTGACATGACAGATGAAAAGATTTCATTTTAATTCACATAAGTGAGATCATCAAGCCGATTTCCCAAATGCATATTGCTTTTCCTGCATGCTGTTGGTTGATGTTGGCTATTCAGGAGTCCATTTTGTCCATTTTGCATCGACAAACTTCCACGATCCATTAACTTTCAGTTGCACATCAGACTAAATTTTTGTATTTTTTTCTCAATTGTCGATAAAACTGAGATCACATGAACCTTGATACTAGTCTGGAAGAACAACAGTGTCTTTTAAGTGATGGTTATATTCTGCAGTAACTTAATAGTCTGTCTGTCATGCAACTACAGATTATTAGTGTGGTGAAAATTCACCTTAAATAAACTGCTTGGGAAACAAAATGGGTCATTTCAAATTTACAATAACAATTTATCGTTGGTTGTAATTTTATTTTTATTTATTTTTGCTGTTTTTCTTTGTTTATTCCATGAAAGGTACAATAAATATTTATGAATTTAAAAATATGATCAAATGCTGTCATTGCACTGCTAGAAATAATAAGCGAGTCATTCTGTTTTTGCTTTTTTAAGGGAAGTATTCATGTTTGTAAGGCTCTAACTGCAGAGAGGTGCATTCATATCTACGGAATCTATTGCTGCAGGATGTTTGAATGTTTTTATTGTTGCTTTTAGCATCGCCACAATAAATGCAGGTAAAATACCTGCAGAGTTTTGACACAGTTGAAAGAGCAACGTTTAAAAAGTCTCAAATCCCTCTGGAAGTGTCAGATTGTCAACTATAAACCACTAATGTGAGAACCACACATTTCATGAACGTCAATTTTCTTACCTTTAAAAAGGCAGCAAGCCTCTCATGTTGAACTGACGGACACAATGAGGCTCGGTTTTGTTAAATTAGACAGAAAAATAACAATAACCTGGTGTATAAAACAAATGACACTTATTTTTTCCACACATCCTATTTTTCAGAGAAACAGAACGAAGCAGAGTGAGAATTTACATCTGTTGGGCATGTTGTTTTTAGATCTACTTAACCTGCTGGATTCTCTTCTGCTGCCTTAATTCTTTATAACAAAGACCGAACTAGGCGTGAGAAAGTTCCTCTAATACTGAAAGTGTCACACAGTTGGTGCAGATCAGTCGTCTCCACATCCACGATCAAAATCTTCTGTACCACCGAATAACCAAGATGCACTTTTGGATTGAAATCTGGTGTCTGTGAAAGACTTACCGTCCGTCTGAAGAAACAAGTTTGAGATGATTTGAGGAGACGATGAGCAAACTCTGGTCACTTAGGAATGGTAACGCTCAGGTAGGCATTTAAACTACGCCTCAGTTCTACTGGAGGACCAAAAGTATCTCTCACACAATTAGACCGCTAACGGTCTCGGAGAGAGATTTAAAACCACTCACGATTTTATCAGACCAAAAACGTCACATGAATACGTGAGCATGTAATGCCCACAAAATCCAGTGCATCGTATCGTACATGTGCATTACATTTTTTGTTTGTAGAAGCAGAAGAAGAAGAAATGCTCCAGAGTGGAGCGAAGGGGTTTTAATAAGCTTGAAAAAAAAAATGCTCAGAGTCTGTGCAGCACTTGACGGGGTCCCACACTGTCTCACTGTATGGAAAGTAAACAATCGTCTCATTCTGAACTTTTCTAATGTTGGTATAAAATTCCCACCAGGTAATTCACACATACAAAGAAATACAAGTAAATTAGTCCACAAGCAAAATTATGGATAAAACACTGAATAAATCTTGTGTGGGATTTAGCGCTAATGAACACAAACAGCCAGAAAAAAAAGTTGTTCAAGCTCACAGATTTTTTCATAACATTGTTTTACAACCAGTGTTATTTAGTGTTGGTCAGTCTAGTCCACAGTTTAAGAGCTGGTGACAAAGGATTACAGACCAGCTCTGCAGCTTGTTGTTTTTCTCCCACAGATTCAAGCTGAGATTTTTCAACTTTAATGGTACATTTTGTTTTTTTTTGTCTGCTGCAAATTGATATTTGGTGTAATTGCGTGACTGTATTAACATCACAGCTGATAAACAACGTTCACACCTCAGAGTACGTCTGTTTCAGTTCCCCGTTTTCAAATAAATGACACGGACTTATTTACTATGTTTATTGCCGTGAAATTCACATTGCCAACTGCGGCATTATCTTTTGACAGAGAGAGAGAGTGAAAAAAAACATGCCTTAAGCTGTTTCCACCAAAAAACACTTAATATGCAAAGTTCACAGAAAAGTTTCTTGTGGCAATAAAGCTTGAATGTGTTTTTTTTAATTTTTTTATATATATATTTTAGGATAATAAAAAAAATAATAATCATAGACATCCAAACTCTGGCTGAAATGTGGAGTAAAGTCATCTGTTGAGTCAAACTCAAGGCCCGGGGGCCAAGTCTGGTCCACTGTAGCCTTTTATGCGGCCCTCTGGACTCCAAATTACATCAACAAGTTCCTCCAGTTTTTAACAAATTTGCAAAATTCACACAGAATCAATATTTTGGATTTATATCTGATTTTACCTCAAGTTTTTATTTTTTCAAAATTGGCCAAAAACATTGGGTTTAAGTGACTGCTGCCTCAGCCTTGCTTGATGTCAAATTATAGTCTGTGATCATGATCGATGCGGCAATTTTGTTTTTTAAAAAAAGTCACTTTTCAAATATTAGCACAAATATTGTAAAAATTCCCTACAAATATTTCTAAATTAGCACCGAAAAATCTGAATTTGATTGCAAAAAACCCCCAGAAAATCAATCAGAATCCAGGATGGACTGAAAAGGTGTTTGATATTATTTTCATTTTAAGAAACAGTTATTGAATGCTGGAACCAACATTTATTTATTGATGTTTTTTTTTTATAACAGTTTAATGGTTTCTATAAATAGATCCTGGCACAACCGGCCCTTTAAGAACAGTCAGATTTTTGTCACAGAGGGAAAATGAGCTTGACTTCCCTGATCTGGACCTTGTTTAGCTTGGAAACATTGAGTCTATGTGTGCCAGCATCTTAAAAACCTCATGAGGAGAAAATAATGTCAGATCAATAAAGGTTTTATGTCAGCGGTGAGATACTAATGTCACAAAACATCTTTGACTCCTAACTTGAGTACAAAAATGGCCACAGGTTGGACTCATCCCCTTACAAGACAGCACAAAGCATTCTTTTGAGTCAGTAATGATGAGACGACATCGTCACAAATGGACTGAAGGCTTCATATGAGTATCGATGCCGGCTCTGAAGTCACACCGGACAGCAGAGCTTAAAGGTTGAGGCGCTTTATTTCTCCAGAGGAAGGAAGTGATGAGGCTCCATCCCTCTCATTGTGCTCCAGGCAGCTTGTTCACTAAAGACTTTCACTTCTCTGGGTTGGATTTCGACCCACATTTTGGTCGTAAACGGTACCGATTAAATATTAAAATGTTATTCGTTTAACACAACAAATAACACATTTAATTTTATTTGATTGACACTTAGTCATTGGAAAGGTCCGATGATTTACTGATTTATTCATCAAACAGCCTTCCATACCTGCATAACCCTCCATTTAAAATCTTCTGCAGGTCTTTTCTGTAAGACATGAAACCACATACTGTATGTGTAGGTAACAGATAATCTCTGTTAATTCTTGTCAAAGCACATGCAAAAGTACGGAAAATCAGAGTGACTACTCGTGTTTTTCTTTTCTCGATATCACGAGATATTATATGGATATTATATGGATATCACAAAATAATGATGAATGATTTTTTGAGGCAATGAGATTATTTATTCCATCTTCAGAAGAAGACATTAATCTTTTCTTGAGGTAACGAGATGGCTATATTACTTTTTCCCAATGATTTTCTTGAGATTTATGGTTACCCATTCATGCCATGACTTACTCTTCTAAGCCAGTCCTGCTGTTGTGGCCTGCATATGAAGGATGGAGTCAGGTTCAACTCGTTATCTGGAGAAAACCATTGGGGAAAAGTACATGCATCATGTATACATGATCTCGGCTTCCGTAGCAAACATCTCCACATCTGGTATGAATTGATATGTCAACCAATAAACCGGCTAAATGAGCATTTCCCTTGATAAATCCATCCTTGCCCCTCTTCTAACTAAAGAAACTCTCCATTGATGCAGAGTTAACAAAGTCACAAACTGATATTTGCTAACTTGATATCTCTCATGTGCCATGTTACCCCATATCCTCCACTGTCTTCATCCCTGGTGTAACCACTCAACGAAGCAGAAGTTAGAAGTTCAACCAAAGCTGTCTTCTGGCGCTACGGATGATTGGCAGCTCTAATTGTTGTTCTCCCAGCAATGGCGTCCTTCAGGATTCTTCTCCGGCGCGACCCTTAGACGCTAGATTAAAAATCCAATTGTTCTTCTTTGTTAATAAGACATCTATTTGTTATTTAAAAAAAAAAAAAGATTCTTAGGAGTTATTTTAGCGCGAGGGGCTGACTGGCAGTGCAGGCGGGGTTGTTGCGGGCGTCTTATGTAAACTGACACATCAGAAAACGAGCTCTTGGCTGAGGGGAGCGCGACCACACAACTGTCTGTTCGGTTTCATCACAGCTCAGCACTCCTGAGATGCATGCCACCGGCTGAAGGGAGGCGAGCGCACGTCCAAAGAGCAGCCCTGATTAATAAACATGAGAGGACAGGATTGGCCCGATTGGGAGGTTGCGGGGAGTTGGGGAAGGGAAGGGAAGGGTTGTGCGATCTGTTTATAAATTTGTGTGAAGATATCAGAGAGTCTGTGTGATATCTGCTATAAAAAAGTGGGCCAGCCAGCCAGCCTGGTGATCCTGGAATGAGTCGATGTGTAGAAAGAGGGGGCTGGCACAGTGGGGTGTTCGAAAACAGGTCTGAATTGGACTACTTTCAGGCAGCATGAGGGCAATCCGACGGAGTCTGAGCTGAGACGTTCTCCGACCCAGAGGCCCCGGCGCTCTGTAAGCGATCTGGAGTTTGGAAGCGGCTCACATCATCATTTAAAAAGTTCGCCCCTCAGATGTGTGTATAAATCTGGTTTCGTGTCCTTGAGTCGCTCGTACCTCGTTCCTAGCGAGCCAACAAATTAGCATCTCATTAGCAGTCTCAGAAAAAGAAGAAGAAAAAAAAGAAGTTCCATCGACTTCTGCTTCTTGCGCTCGCTGGGTTTTAATTACTCTGAGTGTATCAGGAATTAGAATGGCAGAACCTCCTCTAAGCCCCCCCAGTGGCCCGGGAGAAGACGGTCGTTGATCTTGTGAGAGGTTGGCCCCCGTTTGTCTCCGATAATGCTGAGTGGACGTTCGCCGTGGCAGCCACCCAAATGAAACGTGACAGGAGACGGATGACGCAGATCCTGGCAGGCCCGAAGCCCGACTGCTGTTAGCCAATAATCAGACCGGGACCCCGGTGGCCTCTGATGACCACTCCCCCCCCATCGCCTCCCCGCTCGTTAGCTGTCCGCTCGATCCTTAAGTGCTGCGGGCGTCCGGCCCGAGCAGGCGCTCTCCTCTCTGCTCTCCGCATCATCTGCCCGCCAATAACCATCCCCTTCTCCGCTCTCTCCACGGAGTCGTTTTGTCTTCTGGAGAAGTTTCCCTGAGTTAATCCAATAACGGCGAGGGCTGGAGGGATGTATGCCTGCTGTGAGATGTCTGAAGTTGTTTACTTTCTGCCCCGGGGCTAATCTAATAACTCGGGGAGAGGCAGTTTTGCCGATGTCCAATGGGCTCCTTTGAGCGTCGTTTACCAGACGCGATGGGGTTCGCCAGCCATTACCACATCTTCTCCGATCCACTCGTAATTTGGTTTTAACCTAATTGCTGCGTTTTATCATTATGCGTAACTTATTAGTTTTCCCCGTAATGGGATTTTCGAGACTTTTTGAGCTCTCTGCTGTGCCGGCAAACTGTTGTTCAGATTGATACTTAATAAAGCGGCATAACTCTGACTTCTGAGGTTTCACTCTGAGCCACAAAAGGAAGGATGTTGTTGCTTCTGAGTGAGCCTGGCGGAACATTTTTAGCGTGTTTTGAGCCCGAGGAAGGAAACATCCGCAGCAGCAGCAGCTACACAGAGCCACACAGAAGCACCACAGAGAGCCTCAAAAAAAAAAGGAAAAAATAAAAAATTCAGGTACGCGTAATCCATCGGTGCCGCTTCTTATCTTTTACTCTCATTATCCAGTTTGCCGTTTGGGGAAATAGACTCATATCACCAGAGGCAAATACAAAGTAGATGTTGATGGGTGCAGTTTACCACCGAATTAAGATCTAAAATGTGTTTCCACTGAAGCATGTCGTGTTTTCTCCCCTCATGTGTCAGGGAGAAGCCTGCTACTTCTTTTCTCTGCTAGATCCACCTAAAGTAGACAATGAGGAGGTGTTGAAAGAGATTTAGGAGAAAAAATATAATATAATAGACTAAAATAGATGCGTTTCACTCGGTGGAAACAACCTTAAGGGAGCTTGTTTTACTTCCAAAAGAGTCCATTAAAGACTCAGAGCTGTTAATTTCTGGAGATATTTAGTTTCTGATCTGATCTGGAGTTTGTTGTTTTTAAATTTGAGACACAACGATCGTAATGTTGTGGCCAATTCCCAATAGTCAGGATCTGTAGGCCTTTGAATTGACAATATAAATTTTTCTTTAATAACTATAATATCTTAAGATATGACAATACTAAAAAAAAAAAGTTATTTTAGTATCTGCTGTGAGCTATTAGTTATGGATATTATGATCAGGGCTTCTCTGAGACAAATCTCACTGCTTAGGGAGAAGTCGCTGTAAAAGTAGCTTTACTGATATCTTACAGTAAAATGTGTAGCCAACTTTTTAAGCTGCTTCTGTCAACTTTTATTAGCGATTAGCGCTGTTAGCGGGACAAGCATTACAAGAACAGTGCTGCATTCACTTGAGCATGTAGATTCTTACCTTAACTTTCCAAAGGTTGAGATAAAGTTTCCAAAGGTGGACAAAGTTTCCAAATCGATAGATGGTGGTTGAAAGCTGAAAAAACTAAAACAAATCTGCTGAACTACATTCAGCCTTCCTGTTACCCACCGACTGTCTTGCTTTCTCTCGCCGTCTTGCAGCCAAAATGAACTGCACACATCTCGACATGTTGTAGCTTCCTTTGAGACGTCTTCTCACAGGTTTTGTGTTTCCTCCGATGTCGTCCCCACACCTCGCCGATACCATAAAGGCTTAATCACTTGATAAGAGAGTCAGCACCAAAGAGTGACACGGTAACGCTCAGGCCCCGCGGCTTCGCTGAGATCTGAGTTTTGAGTTTTCGTCCGGTCCCGGTCAGGGCCGATCAAGCTGAAAATAAAATTTTAAGGTTTCAGACATTTTCTGGGTGCGTCTCTTTTAATGTTTTTTCTTTACCCATGAAAATCTAACTGTGCCTACCAAAATAAGGGCGAGAAAAGGAACGTTTAAAATATTTAATCAAAAAGAAATCCTCTGGAAACTATCGTGTTGTTCCAGCGTGTCGTTGCTGCAGGTGGTCAGTGACTCCAGCGCAGCGAGCTTCCTGTTTGTCCCGGCGGAAGACGACTCTCACACCGCAGCTGTAATGTCACCTGTCAGGTCAGGGGTCAGGTTACTGCGGCATCACGAGTCAAAACTTGATCCACAAAAAGCCCAACTTCCAAAACGCGGCAAATTGGCCACCCTGCTTTGGATCTTATCTTAATGGTTCCGACTGCAGAGTGCTTCCACTCTTTACGTCTCAGAGGGATTTGTGTTTGTGATTATGCATTCAGGATCGGGCTCTGTTTCTTTTGTTCTTTTACTTATTAGAAAGAGGAATACAATCTCCTCTGAAAGTGCAACAGTGCACTATTACATTACATTTTGCCTCAGTACACTAAAGTATCTGTGAGATATATATATTTTATTCAAAAAAGTTTCTCAGTTTTTCATTGGGCATGTTTTGTACATCTTTCGAGGTTAAATAAGGGGAATGTCTTCAATTTAATGAAGATAAATCTATAAGCTGGATTGTTTTATCCGTCTGCCTTTACGCTTGATTGGCTAAAGTGCTTTTTCACATTAAAGAAGCCAAATTCTTTAAAGACTGTCTGCATGTCGTCTTCATTACATATTCACCTAAAATTATTGCAGTCGGTTCTTAGAAAGAGGGCACTGTCAGGCAATTTTTCACATCTCGTACTTGTTGAGATACTGGATTATGGAGTCTCAAAGTAAACCAGTCATGTTGTCTGCTCCTGTACAAAATCTGTGTTGAGGTCACCTCTATAAATCACCTCTATAAAGCAGACTTAGTCCATTAGAATTAATATTTCCTGTTAATTGAAATTAATAGGAAACAACTGAGGTAGAAAAAAAGATAAACAGCACCATTCAGTCATTCAACCTGAATGATTGAAAATCTAAGCTAGCAATATAGCTAACTTATTCATGAAACTAGTCAATTTAATGACTAGCTTGTTGACTGTAGGAAATGTAGAAACTACCTGAAAGAGCCAGAGTAGAAAAAAAAAAACTAGACAAAACCTTCTGCTTCCAGGCATTCCGGTAAGAAAGACAAACAGAACTTAAGTTCATATTTATTTAGCCCAAATGATATAATGTGTAAGCTAGCTGTATAGCTAGCCAGTTTACACATTAAGCTAGCTATTTTGCTAGCTTGAGTGTTTCTAAAGAATATTCCAAAGTAAAACTTACTGCATTAATTTGGTTAAAGTGTTTTATAAGTTATTTTTCTTTGTGTTGAATGTGTTTACATTATAATGCTTTTTCAAAGAGGAGGTATTTATCTCTGGTGGAGTCACTTGTGCCCTGGTTGTGTACCTGGAATGCCGTTGTGATTGTCGCAATGGGCAGCCAGGGGAGCTGGAGCAACAAACATGAGGTGGGCAATATTGACCTGGACGATTGTACAGACGCAAATAACCCTGCTCGCACACACATTCTCATATAGGGTCAATTTAGAACCACCTACTGGACTGTGGGAGGAAAACAGGTACCTGGAAAAAACAAAAAATCTACCCGAGCACCAAGAGAATATGAAAACTACTCGCTTACACACACAGTGACCTTGCTGCTAGGCGATGGTGCTTAGCTGGTGTTTGCGTCGTCTTTGCATAATAGATAAAAGCCCTTCCTTCAAAAGAGGAATTGTCCCATCAGCATTTGCTTTATGTATTTAGAAAAGGAGCCTAAACATAATTTCATCAAAGCAACACAATGCACCAATTCTGTCAGGAAAATCTTGCTCAGATGGTGATATTTGTTGAAAATCTCCATATCATTGGTGGTGTAACACAAACCTATAAGCAGGCAGGAGTTGAGTTCTTATGAAATAGATCATATCTCAGGAAATCGGCTACAAGCTTAAAAGAAAACAGTTAATTGAAATGAGAGGTATTTCTCTTGATGTGTTAGGAAAGGGCTGTGGGGAAATTTGCTACTTTTTTGGCAATGTTGTTTTTAGACAATTGAGAGTGTGAAAAACAAGAAAGGATCTCGCTTCAGAGGAGGTCTATTCATTCAAGAGAGCCGTTTAATTCAAAATTAAATAAACAGGGGCGACTGTGGCTCTGTGGGTAGAGTAGTCGTCTTGTGATTGGAAGGTTGTAGGTTCAATTCCAGCTTCCTCCTGTTGATGTGCCCTTCACCAAGCCACTTAACCCCAGATTGCCTACCGATCGGTGTATAAACATGTTTGTGAGTGCGAATCATTTTGAGTGGTCAAAATTATTGGAAAAAGTGCTATTCAAGTTCAGTCCTTTTACCATTTACAGTTGAGTTGTAGGGGCGTGGCCCGCAGCAGCTTATTTGGATTTAAAGTGACAAGACGCCCTAAAACGGCTCAAAACAGGAAGAACCGAGCAGACTAAAATCTCATTATTTAAAAAATGTAATGAGCAGGTTCTGTTTAACCCATCGATGTTATACTTACCTGTACAAGGAAGCGTAATAGGTCACATATAAGAGAGGATGACTTTGGAGGCGGGGCTTCAAGCCAGCACAGTTCAGTTTCTCAATGGAAACAGACCAGGTTCTGTGCAGAGCGGAGTGGGGTCGAGTGGGGTAGAGCTGTGCTGAGCCTCGAGAGTCAGTGGAAATGGGGTCATGTGTCCCAAGGCTTAAACTCCAGGCTGGGATTTTCTCCAGACATGTTGCCCTGCACAACTGAGTGCCGTTATCGAGGCCCCCAGACGAGGCCAGGGCGCCACGCGGAAGTATCGCTCTTTATCGTTTGAAAGGTCTCCTTATTAATTCACCCAGATAAACTTCATTTTCCATTCTCGCGTGCTCTCATTTCCCATTGTTTAGCTTTCCAAACTGCCCCGTCTTATCTCCAGCAGCTCCGTCTGGGTTGCCAGGCGCTGCCGCTCTGCAGGATGCCTCAGCAGCGCGCTCCCAACAGGGCTGGCATCCTGTTTAAAGTGCTCCCGTTGTCTCGCGTGCCTCGCAGTACACCTTTTTAATCATGCCTCTGTCTTTTGATTCCGGCACATTTAAGCCCCCAAAAAGTGACGGCTGTCTCTTTGCTGATACCGTGTCAGCGAGTGAGCGCCCCACGGGTTGGATATTTGCATATTATTTCAGCTGTGACTGTGGGAGTCTTCAATGGGAGCATTATCACTACAGAAAGAAATGAGCCAACACTTCCAGACGGATTTTTTATTTTTTTAATATATTTTTTTGGAGCTGTTCATATTATTCGTTACCATTATTATTTTAAGCGAAGACTCCTTTCTTGAGACTCGGTAAATTCAGTTTATTACTGCTGTGAAAAGACCCGTTGTGGATTGTTGAGTTTCGCTTGTGATCTTTTAGAAATAGAAATTAAAAATAAAAGAAGAGGAAAATGAAAAGATAAAAGTGCAAATCTACTTCAAAAGAGGGGAATGTTATTTTTCTTTGTTTCCTTCAGTTCATCAAATTTGTGTCCTTGAATGTTTTCAGTTAGTGGCGAAAGAAATAAAGAAATCTTTTCATGGATTTGAAGATGTTTTTATCTGCAGAGATCCACGAGTCGTTGGAGAATCTGTTGACAGAACAACTGATAGTTGTAGTTTCCACAAATTAGAGAATAAAACCTACCAAAAGCTCCACAAGATATATGAACATACAGGTAGAGCTACTTGATATCTAAACCTTATTACTTTTGGGAATTATTTGGTAAGTTGATGTTCAGACTTTATTCAGCCAGTTTGGAGAGACAAACCCCAAAAGACTCAGCAAGAAATGCCCCTTCACAGATTTTTTATTTTAGAAGCCATGCATCTTTTTTCTTCGCATAAATTCAATGCAATACTTTGTGTTGACCTGTAACATAAAATCCTAATAACATATGTTGAAGTTTGTGAGACCAAAAGAGAAAAATCTCAAGACGTAGGTCAAGGAGGATTCAACTCCAGTCCTCTAGGGGCAGTGTTTGGCAACTCTTAAAAGAGCCTATTAAGCGAAACTCACATGTTGCATGTTTTTGTGCTTCCATTTGGGTCTACTGCTTCTAAAACAGCCCAAGCGCTTTAAAAAATGCACTCAGACGTCATTTGTTTCAAAAACCTCTCGATTCCTAAGCCACATTTGACGGGCGTTGAGCCAGTTACCTAGCAACCCAAGCAGAGCTCCAACACGTCTGGTCAGCTTGTCTTACCGCAGTATGCACGGTACAATGGCTTCTGGACGAGACTAATTGTTTTACTGTTGACTTACTGTCCAGAAACCACTTGTTGCATTGTTGTTGGATGTGCAGGAGACTCCTCTTTTGCTTTTCAAAGGGATACAGGTGTACGTTTTGTAAAAAAAAAAAACAAACAAACAAAAAAAAACATAATGTAATGAACATGTTTTGTAATGCGTAATAGGTCACCTTTACATCTTCTTCTTGGCTGCATAGAAAGAATTTCCTAAAAGCTTCTCTCAGACGACTCTCCGCTCTGCCAGAGTGGCTTATTCTCCAGAGTTTAGACCGAGCTCCAGCGTCGTCCCGGCGGAGTCCCAGTGGAGGGTGAAGGAGGGCGGGTGGCGGGGTGGTGGGCCTCCGCGTCTGCCTGCCACCCACCCACCCACTCTGTCTTGTGTTCTCTAAGCAGATGTGACAAACAAAAAAATCGTCGCGAGCCTTTTTTTCTAGGGACGAGCTCGGGTTGTTTGCTCGGCATTGTAACGATGTGCCCTGTTGCACGCCTCTCGAGCTGAATTTCATCACTGGGAAAAAACAAACAGTGTGGAGCGAGGATCAAAGTGTCACTTGAAATGCTATCATCAAGCCGAGCTGAAAGGACTGACAGCTCCTCCCAGCTCCAGCTGAGAGAAGGAGCCTTCTTGTTTCCTGATGCATCAGCTGGGACACAGAGGAGAGGAGAGCAGCCGAGTATTGACTGCACAACGTATCGTATCGGCCAGACGAGCAGCTTTACACCAATCACCCTTCGCCTCCGTGCATCATGAGACTTTTTTTTCCCTCCATTGTGCCTCTCACAAAATGCCCCCACGGTTCCTTTTAATCAAAGCCACTCTCTGAGCTGAATCAATGCAAACTTGAACAGCCACATCTATTAATGAGACTCGCTCTCAAACGTCCACATTTGTCTTCGCGCTAACGCAAATGGAGTCTATTCTTAGACGTCGCTTTGTTTGCATCCTTCCGACTCCCGAGACGGCATATTCGTCTCGAACCTCTGAATGGTTCGGCGTAGCAAACCTTCACCATCCTTCAAAGCGGGCTCTGAAGTTTCTTTTTTTCTTTTTTTTTTTTTCTGAACGGGACTCCGCAGAGGCAGACCTGAAGGCGTTTTTGTCAATCTTACCTTTTCGTGCAGAACGCTTGGCAGGCCGCGGCGTGGGACACCTGCCCCAGAATTAAACCGCGACGCCTCTCCGCTCGTGAGAAAGCGTCCTTTTGTCTGAGTGAAGTTGTCAACAACTCTGGGAGCTTTCATGCCATCAGATTTGTTTCTCTTTGTCTCAAATAGAAACGTCACGAAAGCAAGAAAAGGAGCCCGTTTATTTCTGCTCGCGCGCCGCAAACACTTCCCGCTTCTTCCTTCACCTGCGGCCGCTCCGTCGTGACCTTTTCGTCCAACTTCAATCGTGCACTTACAGTTCAAAGAGATGCATTTTTCATCTCGGGCCTTGAAATATTAAAACTCTTACGCAAGGCGCACTCAGCCGTGCGGACGTAACGAGCATGTCAAGTCAGGGTGGAGCCGGGCAGAAGGGCTGATTTCCACACGTCAGAGTTTATCTGCAGCCACTGTAACGCGTCACAACCTTTAAGCTCAATAAACGAGACCCGCTTTCATCACAACAGCAGATTTATTTACATACCGTTTTATTAGCTTAATTAAATCACATTTTTTGAGATCTACTGCAGTGTCTGAGAAGGTATGGTGAACACACTCGCTGATCTGATCCAGTCTCGTCTATGTATAGAGTTGCACCGTGCAGAGCAGAGCTGCCTTTAAAGACCACCTACTCACCCGACTCTGTTTTTCTCATTTTTCTGCAGGGAGGTTTTGTTGTAGGCTGTGAAAGATGTAGTGGAACAGAAGTATAGTCGAGATACATAGAAAGTGAAATCAATGGAAATCCTTTTGCTCAGTGCAGTATGTAGCACAAACAGATGATAGTTATTTTGAAGCTTTGTGATTTTATTTTATTTATTTTTTTGCCCTCCATGAGTCGGTTTGGGCGGAGGAGGCTGGGGGTGAGGCGATAATATCGTTTATCATTTATCGTGAAAAATTTCTTGTCATAATAAGATTTTTTGATAATTTCCAGTTAATGTCTAAAAAACGGACTAAAATGTTATTTTTTTACTATTTTCTCCACTGTTTTTTTTTTGTTTTTTTTATTGACAAGAGCATCAGTAAATATCGCCTAACGCTATTTCAACCCGCTAATCCCACAGAAGTTTTCTATCACTGCTGACAAGCAGCAAAATGGTTCTGGGTTTGAATCCTGGTCTGCTAATTTAGCATTTTCTTCCCATGTATGTTTATAAAAGTATTTATTTAAGCCCATAGATCATTTTTAATGTCATTAATAACACATTTTTATTGTTTATGTCTGTGTGACAGTGCAGTAAAACTACACTGCTCAAAAAAATAAAGGGAACACTCAAATAACACATCCTAGATCTGAATGAATGAAATATTCTCATTGAATACTTTGTTCTGTACAAAGTTGAATGTGCTGACAACAAAATCACACAAAAATCATCAATGGAAATCAAATTTATTAACCAATGGAGGCCTGGATTTGGAGCCACACACAAAATTAAAGTGAAATGTTCCCTTTATTTTTTTGAGCAGTATATTATTCCAATATGGTGTTTAGCTGGATGTGCTTTCCTTAGAGGAAAGCCCTTCACAACCTGCCTTGTGGAGTTTCTGCTTTGACAACCGATGATTTAAAGTTATTTTCCATTACATATTCATAGTCTACTGTAAGCAAATACAATAAATCATAGCAACCAGCATGAGGTTGTTGAACGTTGTTTCGATGTAATCAGGGGTCGAAACCTGTCATAATTCATAAGAGTCAGCTGCTCCAAACACTGATCTGCAGTCAAGTCCATGAAAATAGAGTTTATTGTAAAATCTTCAGTAAATTATATATTTCACATTTGATTACATGTCTCCATAATTCACCAGAAAACGTAAATACCTACAAGAATAGTTTGATACATTGTGGTTAATTAAAGTGTTACGACTTTAAGGGTAAGAAAAGGAAATTTGCTGGAATTAAATGGAAGTGGTGAAGAGGCCAGTCTGTCTTTTCTTTAACTTGATTTAAATGATGGTAAATGAAACCGACCTCTGGTTGGTCGATCGTGTTAAACACTCCTTCAGACATCGGAGAGTTTTTCTCTATTCTCCAAATGTCAATAATCTGATAGTCATCTCCTTTAAACATGATTAACGAATAAAGCAGAAGTTTATCTTTAATGCTTTACACACATTCTAATCTTTACATGGTTCCATAGTTATTTATCAAATTTGATAAATAATATTTGACAAATATTATTGACAAACTTTAATAAAGTCATTGATTTCTCTAGTTTTAGGAAGGAAATTTACAAACAAACAAGCTCAGTTGGAGTTGGTTTGTTTTGACTAATTTGAAATCATATAATCAAAATAATAGCACAGATTTTTTTTCTTTATTTTCCATAGTAGAGGGATTTCTCTGTTAATATGCTTAAACAGGAACAGGACTTTATTGAAGGAGGCACACTGTGCTGTTTTAACTCCCTGATGGCTAAATGTATGCAGTAGATCACCTGGATTTATTTAGATTTTACGACTAAAGAGTGATCATAAATGTGCTTCTGCTTCTCAGGACACATTGAGCTGCCAGTATCTGGCTGCTGTCCAGCATTACTGCCTGGTCTTCTTACCAGTTTGAAGGCCAAAGCAACAACCTTGTGTACTTTGATTAGACGGTAACAAGAAAGTGGAAATTGACAGCAAGTACAAAATACTCAAAACCGACGGCTTTTCAGTCCAGATGTCAGACGCATTTTATTCTCTGGTGACTAAAATGTTAAAATATCTCGATAAGAGGAGCTGCTTTGGAAATAAGTACATTATAAAATATTTTTAATGAAGGGAATTAAAAACGGAGAGAATGAAACATATTTAAAGCTGCAGTATGTAACTTTTTTTAAAAAACATATGTAATTTTACACATTTACTAAAACTATCATTATGACATTAGAGTACAGTATGAGGCAGGTAATATGTGAAAAAACTGAGCTGTTGTGCCTTCTCCCAGTGCTAACAAGAAACAACCAATCAGAGCCAGGAGGCGGGTCTTAGCGCTGTCAATCATGCCTGTGTGCATCCCCAATGGCGCCTGTTGTGTGTTTGGAGACCAATGATGGCAGGTGAACAGCTTTTCCTGTAACTGTAAATAGTTTCTCCACCTTTGGCACATTTAGCAGCACATACACGAGGTTGATGGATCCCAGATTATCTCATGTTGTTTAGTTTATTGTAAGAAGCAAACAGTAAATTTACTTTTTAATTTCTTATTTTAAAAATCTGACTTTTGTGGCCTACAAGGTCATTCAACTGGACAATTTTGGCACACATGGCAAAAAGATTTTGCCGTCTCTGCTTTACATCGATCCCATCAGCTGAGACTGAAACAACGGCTCTTTCATTCCCAGTCCTGCAAACGTCCCCGCTGCTCAGGTTGCAGCCTAGCGCACACTCGGCCTTAAGAGAGTGATTGACCCTAGGAATTATTGATGAAGCAGGACACCGCCATGCCCCAGCAGGCGGGTGTGAGGAGCGCACTAACAGCCCCAGGGTGTGCCAGCGCTGAACAACTTAACAAAGAAAAGAGAGAGCAGCGGGGAAGGTGGCGGTGGAGGGAGAGCGGCTGTACGCTTCTCTGCCTGAACGGCGTGACTGATGTGAGGAGAAATGTTTGGGTGGTGAGGAGTCTGCCCTGTGTCCCGGCGGAGCCTCATCAGCGGGAAGCCCACCCCTCCACCCCCCCGCCTCCCGAACCCTCGACTGGAAGAAGAGGCTAAGTGGTGTGAAGCAAGGAGCTCTCCGACAAGCTCCATTACTTCTCCTCAGGCAATTCCCCCGGTCGGCCTGTCAGTGAGGAGGCAATGGCGGGCGGGTGGGTGTTGGGGGTGAGGGAGTGGGGAGCGGGAGGTCCATCAGAAGAGAGCAGAACAGAGCCGGGGTCTCAGTCATTTCCCCGCTCCATCACGGGGCCGTGTGTACGCTTTTTAGTAACTTTCTAATGAAGGCTCTAAAAAGTAGTTAATTCTGCCTCATTAGCTTGACTTTTCAGTGCATTAAAGGGTCGGCTTGCTGTTTCTCTCTGGCGCCGGAGAGACAGATGAGTGGGAGGCGGAAACAGACAGGCAGAACTGTGTCACGGCTAACTCGGACCTTGTTAGTATCGATCCTCTCGGATTGAGCACCCTTTCATTTATAATTCATCTCCGTCCGATGGGGCGCAGATGGATGCTGGGAGAGGGTCGGGCCCGGCCGGGCTCCGTTTTAGGACGTTTTCATTAGCAATCCGGAGAGTTTTCTCGTGACAATAACAAGCCGCTGGGGGATTGCTGATGCATGGTGGGGGCTGGGGGTCCTCCACCTCCACGTGGGCGGCCGTCCAGGGACTAACCGGCTCCCTGTCAGGTGTTATGGGTGCTGCAGGTGGCCCTGATGGCCCTGCGGTGTGTCACAAAGGGCGGGGACGCCTCCTCCTGACCGTGGTCCACTTCAGGGGTTGTCAGCTTGAACAGGGCGAGTGGAGGGGATCACTAATCATTAATATTTGAGGAGCTCTCAGCGCTGCAGCTGTTTACTTAACAGATCATGCTCCAGGGCTTCCCTGGAGAGCGCCGAGGAGCTGACAGCGTCACCCACTCTGCGGTGCCTCCCCCTGAGCTTCTGGAGGGGTGCTGCTCCTCTGTCGGTCTCTTCCCCCTCACCCGTCTGAGAGCTGCGGTGTGTACCTGTCAACCTCGGTCGATTATTCTCCATCCCTGCAGTGGTGACTCATTTTTATCTCCTTTTCAATTAGTAAAAATATCCCTGTTATTCGTCTGCTCACTCTGGATGCTGCTGATGAGAGCTTGTGCTGTTTATTTGTCACCCGTGAATGGTCCAAGTTGACTAATGACCAATCTCTGCCTACCTTTTTTTTTCTCCCACCACTCCAAAGGTAATGACAGGCATTCGCCCACATGTTCGCCCTTACTCCCTCCGCGAGCTTATTGGTGCTCGACAGAGTCAGACAGAGTTCAAGACTTTATGCAGCTTTAATAGCATAGATTTTTTTTAACTCCCCCCCCTCCATAATTTCTTGTTTTTGTATCGCCTAACATATTCAGCCGAAGTAAGATTTTGTCATTTGAGATTCCTAGAAACCAGAGACGTTTGTTATCTCAGGAGAATCTGGGCCACTCTCCTCTCAGCGCTGCTTTTTAAGGAATGTTGAGCACAGGCCGTCCATAAGAGATGGACACAGATACTCAGACGTAATGAATATGAGAAAAACATCTTCAAAGAGGCAGTTTTAAATAAAATTTAAAATTTTATTCCCTCATCAAAATCATACTTGGAGTGTTGCCTTGATTCTTTCATGCATGTTTGAGAAATCCTTTAATCTCCATGGCAACCATTCAGCTGTGCAAAACACCTAGGTGGACCTAGCTCCGCCTTTCAGGATTAAGCTCCTCCTCTGAGCTGCAGTTTCCAAACTTCTGAGCTTCACAGGGAAGCCCCTTAATCCCTTCTGCAGCTCCTTCAGACTAGCTAGAAGCAATTAACAAACACCTGGTGAAACTGCACATCTGTTGAGCTCATGCTAATGCTAACTAGCCTAGCATCCGTGACAGGTTCTGCTTTCAGTGAGAAGCTGTAGCGTACCAGACAGAGGGGAAATAGGAAGCAGGAGAAGCAGTCGCATGCGTGGGTGATTGATAGCGCTAAGACCCGCCTCCTAGCTCTGATTGGTTGTTTCTAGTTAGCACTGGGAGAAGGCAAAAGATTAGCTGTCTCATACCATAATGCAACTGCATAGTGACACTTTCAATAAATATACACAAAACATATCAAAGTTACACACTGTGGCTTTAAGTCAGATTTATATTTGATAAAATTACAAAATATTTCGGCACATCGGTTGAAAAATTGTACACATATTGTGTTGCTATTATGTATTGTACACCTCTTAAAGAATTGCAGACGGTCTATTAAATACTTTTTTTTACTGAAGTGAACTGTAAAACTAAATAAACATTCTGTCCTCAACACTCATTCAAACTAGAAGGGATGCCAAAGACACTAAAACTATGACTTATTGGTATTAAACCCAACTCTCATGAATCGAAAACTCAACCACAATGTAATTTAGGTAACACAAATGTTCAGGCCTCGAGAAGTAAGGCACTTTTCCCCCCAAACAATTATGCTGTTGTTCAATTTATTTCACAATAAAAAGAAAAGTAATAAACATTCCTCCTGCACCCGGCATCCTCCACATTCCTTTGCTTTTCCTTCAATTTTTTTCCCTTTTTTCTTCAGGTTATTGGATTTCTTAAATTCCTCCCTGGATGAACATGAAATCTCAAAGTCAGACTATGTAATGCGCCCTTGACACATTCTTTATCATTCATGACAGCCATGGATAACAGCTTCTCTACTCGCTGCTGTTCTTAAAGGGTACTCTTTCTTTAGGTTTGTGCATCATGTCTTCTGGAAGGCGTAGCATCTTATTGGTTATGAGTCACTAAAGTGGTAGCTGAGAGAAGGATTCTCTGTTTCACTTAAAGCAAAGTTCAGTGGGTGAAAGCCCTCCGGGGAATAGAGGCAGTTCTTCCATGAATTATACCGTCCTACTGCATCTTAAACCAATTTATGACTAATAAATTAAATATATCTTAATTGTGAAACTATGGCAGACCACTAGGGGGCTCCACTCACACCCAGTCTACAAGATGTTTCGATTTAAAAAAATATTGTTTGTTTGTGGGAACTTGGAGCTGGGTTTCATGTCAGGCCCGAGGTAACGGCACTCTGGTTAAGAAATTGGAATTTCAACATGGCGACTGACACCCATAAACATGGTTTGCAGTTCCTGTAACAAACATTGTTGAAAGCTTCACTTTCCATAAGCAAACATGACTTTTAGAGTTACAGACTCTTACATGTGTGTCTTGTAAAATAAACATATTTCTGCCTCATCTTGCCACTGGTGATGCGAGGAGCAGCCATTTTGGAAGACGAAGTCGGCCTTGCAAGTCGTTTCCCGGTGGTAGTCAGAAATGCTCCTAGTTTCCCAGTGGAGAATCCAACTTCAGAGGGCGTTCAGTTGATTTTTCAGACCGGGAAGTTGGACTTTCCCAGTTCCGAGAACAACTGGAACGCAGCGTAAGTATTTTATATGTCGAACAAAAGATCATCAGATGGAGTCCAGATGACTAAAAAGACTTCAATAACCTTTAAGTCTTTTTAGACCTAAAGGTTATTAAGTCTAAAAAGAATAGAAAATATGGTCATAAACACAAGCCAATGACTATATTTTCTCACAGCGCTTACAGCATAACATCACAGAGGGATTACAACATAAAGTTTTTCTTCTTTATTTTGCCCAAGTATTTGTGTCGTGCCCCGTTTGGAATAACTCCATGGGTATATTTATGTGGCCCACATGTAGAAATGCCACAACTAGGGAAACCAAGAACATCCTTCAAATTGTGACTTCATAGTCTTACTAAGAGGTGGCCTGAAAAAAATTGTTTGTCTGCCATCTGCCGATTATTAATTTGGCCAACCAGACCAGTCAGAAACTCAGAAATCAGATTTCTTTCTGATCAGCAATGGCACGAAGAAATAGGTCATGCTAGCTGCATGTCTCTTTGGTGTGGAAGACGCAACAAGACTCAGAGTTAGCTACTTTTAGCATCAGTGGCATGTAAAAAATCAAGTTTGAGGAAGTAAACAAGTACAAAGAGGTTTTAAAATGAAACTAAGGCATGTAGTTGTGGAGTCAGACTGGTGATGGAGCCTTGAAACTATGACACTGACTAAATATCACATTAGGCTGAAAAGTTCATAAAACTTTGATTATATTAGACAATAATTATTGTAGTTCAAACGTCATTCTAATCAGGAATATGTTTGGACTCTTGAATGGACTTTCAGTGACCGTCCTGAAGATAAAGTTCAGTAACAGGGATTTGGAGTATAATGATGAAAAGAGAGGAACATTGTGGCCGATCGTAATCAAAATCATCATCTCAATACTATTTATTTTATTTAACCTTCATTTAGAGGCGAGTTACAAATAACATGTTCTCCGTAGCTCAATTCCTCAACTCGCTTTTAGCCTCTGTCTGTAATGGGACATGTTGGGTTTGGAAATTTGATGAGCCTTTTTGAAATCGCATTGATTGATGTTGGTGTTTGTAAGCTAGCAGAGTCATTGAGCAAACCCGGCTGGTTTCCTGACGCGTACCAAAACTGATCGGTTCAGGTGAGCCATAACTCCTGAGGCTGATGGCATCTGCCATTTATTCACATCGTTCCCTGAAACCGAGTCTAGACTCAGAAACCGGCTGTGCAGACAGGAAAACAAGGGAAGATAAAAAATAAATCACATCAGCTGAAGGTTTTTCTAATAACTTTCGTATCTTGTTTGTCTCTGAAGCATTCAAAGTTACATTTGTGATAAGCCAACTGCCAGATAGCTCTTTATTCCCGGTGCATATAGGAGATATGCGATATACAAGGTCATACGCTATTGATCCTCATATCCATCTCTCGCCAAACGATCCTTTGAGTAAAGGCCCGCCATTGTGGAGGATACTCCGCAGAGACAAAAGATGTGACTAAACACAACAGATCAGGCAGGATTTAAAATGACCTCTGGAGGTCAAATGTTCTTTTTATCTTCGTCTCTCTTCTCTTTTCCCCCCACTATCTGGAGGCTCTCTGTTCTCCCGAGATGAGCGGGATTTGTCACAGCTGTTTGCGGGGACGCTCACGCTCCCATTAAACTGCAGAGTTTTCCCCTATCCTACTTTGAACCCGCTTCATTTCTGCAATCTCAAAGACGAAGGTGAGGGGTACTCATCATTTTAATGGCCGGGAGCGTGCTGGGTCTGGAGGGAAGGGCTGTTTCTGTGTGTGTGTGTGTGTGAAAGGAGAAAAAAAAATAGTTCCAGGCTGCCTGAGCCACTGCAGATTACCTCTCATCTTCAGCTGTGTCTCAGGCGGGTTAGATTGCAAACCTTGTAGGATGTTGGATCTTATGCAGCATTTCTGTTTGATGCCAGACTGTGTTTTGTCCAAAACTGCACAGTCGAGCACACCTGGGAAAGTCTGAGCGGTTGCTCACGTGTCTGTCTCTGAGCTTATAGTCTGTTATTCATAGACCCTCTGCAGTAAGGCTGATCAATTCATATTGATAGAAGTTAACTTTTGCAATCTAAAGCATACAATATAATGTAATCATAATATAATGACCTGCACTGGGGATAAAGTAAAGAAAAGGCAAGATGGAGAAAAAACAGCCACTTAAAAATGTGTTATCAACCTGCAGGCAAAACTAACACTGCACATTTCCCACATTAAACCATGGTGGTGGCAGGATCATGGGGCCGATCACAGTTGATGGGACAATAGGTGGAGCTAAATATTTTTACAATACTGGAGGCAGCGATGGAATGGAAACAGTAATCCAGGCCACAGCTACTGCATTAGCCACCAGGACTGAGTTAAATTTTAAATTAAATTGTGCCCTTTGCCATCAACTATGGTTGTAAATGCTATTCTAACTTAGACTGCACCTGTAACTTGAGTATTGTACTACGTAGCAGACATTTAAGAAACAGGGGCAACAGGACCAGCTGCGCTCTAGCTGCAAAATTTAAGCTCCCTGGTTGATACAATTCAGATGGCACACATACAGCGAGAACTGTCCAAAATCCTGATAAAATCCCCCGAGAGGTGTTGGGTTTAACCACAACATTTGAGAGCAAACTGTTGACAAGACCCAAGGGTGTGCTGGTGACTGGATCTCCTTACAGCGCAGCGGCATGGGTACAGATGCCCTCGTTAGGCTAAGAGGGTAAAAATTAGACAAGTGCAGCAGGCTAATGACCGACGTGAGGGAAAACGTGCTCAACGGCAGCTGCAGAGTGGAGAGGGGCAGTAGGAGACTTGAATATTAAGTCTTTGGTGCACAAATCCACAGACTTTTAACCAACAATTGATGCAAATTGTTAGACGGTTTGGCCCAGTTAGGGTCCCTGAGGAAAACCATTGTCCTCTGTTCTCTTCAGATTGCGTTTTGTACAGCTTTTAGGACTCTATTTAGTACTCATTTACATTCATAACCTCACAATATCTTCTTGTCAGCTTAGCTTTTTAAGCTGCAGCCTGCAGCTGTTTTTAGATTAAAGAATGTTCTGATAAACTTATCTAACCAGCTACCTGCTGAGAGATTTCCAAATGAGATCTTGTGAACAACAGTGAGCGTTTGTTTTCTAGGGCAGTGGTTTCTTTTTTTCTTCTCCATCTTGTCTAATTTGATGAGATGAAAGATAACTCAGCTCCACTGTATTTAAAGAGACAATCCGTCACGTTTGACATGTGGCGTAGATCTCTGTTGATGCTGAATTCAGAGGAGACCCAACTTTGAAACAGAGACAGAAGTATAAACCTGAGAGTTTTAAAGTCTTTGAGTTTTTTTTTATTTTTTTTTTATCTAAAGAACGGAATACTGACAGGAATATTTAAGTGTGAAATATTATGTGACTTTCAGGCTAAATGTGCAGGTTAATTCTTTCACTTGTTACTTAGCATCAGTTCCTTCACACCATTCTTTCACTAATTGCACGACGCAAAGGGACACCCAGTCCCTACTGACTGAATGTGCAAGTATGGAAAACTATTCTGAGCAACTAACTTATTATAATTTTTTATTTTTTTAACATTTTTTGCACCGTGGTTCCTTCCTGACCATGCCAGTCTGGACAGAGCACCACGTCCTCCTGCTCTGATGACGGATTGCGGGCATTCAGTTCAGATTAGATTAGATTCTTATGACCTGATAGTTCAGTAGACTTGGTTCAATTGGGATCCAAAGCAGGGGATCAAAGTTCGACATTTGTTACATTTTCAGCTCCCACGTTTCGATTTCACACTTCACTGTGTCAAACAAACCAAACTCTTTGAGCAACCCGTACCCCTCCGCACCTGTGGTGGCGCTGCAAGATATGACCCAAAAAACCACTGAAGAAGACATGAGCACAACTTACTTGTGTGAACAAAAATGGAGTGGCGTCAGATTTTAGCAGTTGTAGGATTTCCTTTTTTGTCGTTGGTAAAAGACCATTTTTCCCGTTAGCGCTACACACGTTTGTTTTGGTTGTATTTTACCCAGAATGCCCTGCACTATAGCCCGTTTCCTGCTTTTGGAGGAGCCTCCGGCCCACTTGGCGTTCACATAAACATTTGAACCGCACCGTAGTCCACTTCAACCAACCCTACCTATGTCTGCAGGCGGACCGCGGAGTTTGCTTTATTTTTGGTCCGCATCGCAGTTCGATTTCGCATTCACACCTTCCCAAACGAACTGGACTTTCCAGACAGTTGAATCAGAGTTCGATTAAAGCAAACTCAACAGAAGCTGGTGTGAATGCACCCTGACACTCAGGCCTTGTCCACGTGAAAACCAGGTTTTATCACAACCGTTTCTCTCAAAAACACGGAGTGAAATGAGTCTAGTGACGCCATTCTCTGAAAGCTTTGGATTTGACCACCTATTCATTGAATGTTTTTGGCTCGCATGGCAGAAAGAGACTGTGTTTGAAAAATAATAGGCAGCCTTGGGAATGCGGTGAAATGAAAGAACAAGACAAAACATGTCAGGAAATGACTTTCCTGTTGAATTAGTGTTTCTCTAAAACCCTCTAAAGCATCACTGACCGTTCTCCCTCAGGTGTTTCTTTTTTAAAGAATACAAAAAAAAACAAAAAACCTTCACACACAAATAACAAAAATTCCGAATGAAAGAAATGCGTTTTCTTGTTAAGGGAGGCATAATCAATAGCTGCTGCCTTTTGTCGTAGCAGCGGGAAAAGTCTTTGGCTGTCAGTGTCTTTTGTAAAGAGTACGTGCCGCGTGAACGACAGCGGGGATGCGGCCGCTTCAAGGCTCTCGACGAGACGCCGGCGAGAGGTACACAGAAAAATTAAATCTACGACAAGGAGCTGCAGTCTGACTGACGACGGCTGTCACATGGCCTGTGGCTTCCTTTTAACCAGTTGCTGCACAGACACTTCCTCGGAAAGACTCGCTCCAGAAGGCGGAACGAGAGAAGGATTTCCTTCTCTGTAGGTTTTGCGGTAATATTATTGGAAACCAGAGCAGAGAACTGCTGCTCTCTGTGTGTGTGTGTGTGTGTGTGTGTGTGTGTGTGTGTGTGTGTCCTCTTGCTCTTATAGTTGTGGGTCTAATTATCGGGCCTCTGAGAGGAGCCAGAGGCCAACAGGTGTCTTGAAGAGACCGCTCTGGATCAAAGCCAGTGAAAATAATTACACAACCCAACTCTCCTTCTTCTCGATAAGACCGACTGCCTGCTGCCTCGCACTCAGACAAAACCACATATCCGCAACCCTTTGTGCTCGCAGGCCAAAGAACACAGCCGGCTACATCAACGCTGCGTAGCGACGTGGCGGCAAGCTGACAGACGGCCGCGCAGGCGCCCCGCCGCTCTGCGTCCACACGCGTGCGCCCGACGGAGACGGAGAAAACGTCAGCTGAATATTTTATCTGTTCATCATTAACGCGCCGCCAGGAAGCCAGGAGCAGACTTTAAAGGACAGCGCCACGCTCCGCCAGAGCGCTGGCATTTTCATGGCCTCGTTTCAAAGCCTCTCTTTGAAGTGTCTTAACGAACTACAGTCGAGCCACATTTATCTGAAACTACAGCAGGGCGATAAAGCTGATGAGTTCATCAAAAAAGAAAAGGGCTGGGCTTGATTCAGTTCAGTGCCACCGGACTCGCCCCGTGGTGACGGGACTAACCTTGAAACCGTCTGATTAGATTTCTTGTCAGAAAGGAGATAAAAGATTTCCAGCTGCGAGGGGAAAATAGCATGTGAAAAGTCCGGAAATATGCAATTACCGAAATACCACAATATAATGTCAAAAAATGATGCTGTTAGAGTGTGAAGGAGGAAACATAAATTGCTTCTTTTCACTATCACGGGCGGCCACATTGCTCCGTAAACAAACCCGGCTGCATCGCGGCGATCGCTTGCTGGCATTTAGAAGTTTGGGAAGCTCCTGCTCAAATCTTCCCCAACTTTAGATGAGAGGTTTCACTCACGTTTTTGTTGAAAAGAGAGCTTTGGGGATGCGGCATTGCCCCTTTGGAGATGCTGAGAAGACAAATGTCACAAATGTTTTTGTTGCGGTTCAAATTCTTCCACAGATGCAGACTCACGTCTGCCACTTAGACACAAATCGCATTTAAGTTGCTAAAAACAGAGATGTCACATTTAACATGGAGTCGCTTTAGAACCTGTACTCAGACTTGAGGTACGTGAATCTCATGATCAGCTCTTGACATTGAGAACTAATAGAAAAATAAGGCAGTGTCGAAAATGATAAAATTAATTTATTTTACATTTCTTCCACATTTGGTCGTTACTCTAAACCTTACTAATGCTAAATTGGAGACACTTTTAAGGGTTTGGCTTGTAAATGACTTTGTTGGTGTTTGTTACCTCATTTGGCCAAGAGTTATTTGTTGCCTTTGTGGCCAATGCTTTTGTTTTGAAGGGGCTTTGAGGGGCAGTGTTGCTAGGTGACTGACACGGGAGCTGCAGACTAACTGACAATTAACTGTTTTGGACAGTGCAGAGAGTAAGAGAGCGTACGAGTCACAGTTAAAGGGAGATAACTAAGGAATAGTCCAACTAAGGTCTAAACAATTAATTAGTTAGCGCTTGGTTG
>NW_015113231.1:73824-77509 GCF_001443285.1 Poecilia latipinna | reverse complement strand
CCAAAATCACAACAAAAGATTTCTGAGTGCAAATAAAAGTTTGTTTGGCAAATAGCTTTTTAAGTTCACGAGACAAAAATGAGTTATTTAATTAAAAAAGAAAAAGATTTTTAAACAAAACTTTTTGTTTTTAAAAAAGAAATCATTACAATTCCAAAAGTTTTGATTACAATTTTGTTTTACTTAACTGAGGTTAGTTTATTTTTTCCCATTGAATAATTGGGGGAAAAATTTAACTCTGTGAACCAGACCCTAAACTTAAAGTCTGGGTTGAGTTTTTTCCCCTTCATTAATGACACACTTTCATTACATACATTATATCTATCATGGTAATTCAGGGTGAATTATTTTTAATTCTTAATGAATATCCTTGTTGGACTTTTATTTAAGTGCTATTCCCCTTCAAGATACATTTACATAACACTAGAACAAATGTCTCTAGAGCAGGGGTCTCAAACTCAATTTACCCCAGGGGCCACTGGAGGCAGAGTCTGGGTGAGGCTGGGCCGCATAAAGGATTCCACAAAAAACATTTAAAAGATATCCCCAAATGTCATCAACATTTAATTATTTCTCCAATACATAAACTGCAGGCATTTGCTTTGACAAAACATGATGAGGGTGTGACAAAATTTTAGGGTCTGTTCACACAGAAATGACCCAATCCTGATTTTTTTGTCAAACCGGATTTTTTTTTTTTTTTGCAGTGCCATTCACACTGCCACACATATGCGACCTGTATGCGTTCTGCAGTGTGAACGGGCAAAAGACCTGAAAGTTTCCCGCATGCGCAGTAGAGGGCGCAATCAATACCGTCGGCGTTCTCAGTGTTCTGCCAACCGCCATAAAAAGAAGCGCTCAGTGTTTGCGGAAGTAAACATGGAGGCTAGCGGTAGAGCTTAGCTTACCTATTTGAAGTTGTTGTCCAACCGTACCAGCATATTAACAACTTAATCCTCATTATAGTCAGTCATAGTTGTTTTTCTTCCCACTTGCGCGAATCAGGACGCAGAATTTGTTGAGTATCAGTGACGTTCAGTTCGGATGAATGCGGCCTGGACGTTAGGAAAGGACTGGAGTGGATTGGGCTGAAAAATACTGGCTATTCATTCTACAAAGATTCACTGCAAAACAAGTCCAGTATCAACTTGGAAACTTCCAGTAAAACAGTGACTCTGAACAGAATATGCAGCTTGGAGATTCTGCTGTTTATTACTGTGCCAGAGAGTCACAATGACACAAACAAGCAGAAGAACTGTACAAAACCTCCAAAGAGCCTGGGCAGATGATCCAGAGGAAGTGCTCAAATACCACAAGTTTCCCTGAGAAAAGTCTTTGTTTAGAAAATGTTTTAATATTCTCTTGAAATTTTCAAAGATTTTAAAAACTTTTGTAACTGTGTACAATGTCCTGTGGGCAGCTTTACTGCCCTGTGGTGATTTTTTTAACTGACAAAAGTGTTTTTTTTGTCTTTTTTGATATTCATTGATTGAATATCAACCTATAATTAATTAAATTCACATTACATGAAGCATATAGCTACAGTTGCTAACATTATTAGAAAAAAAGTGCTAAGTAATAAGATGAGGAAATACTTTATTTGATGGGGTGTGCATAAAACTGGCATGACACTGTCATAAACATGATGTAACATCTGTCTTGAACATTAAACAGTATTTATAAATGTTTATGACTGTTGTCATGAAGTGTCATTCGGTAAATAATGATACGTTCAATGCAAATGTGCTTTAAAAGTTGCATTAAAAGTCCATTAAAAGTGCCACCTTTGCATTACTTGGTAAATATTGAGATTTTAATGCAAACTACAAACAATATTGAATCAGTAGAAGATAAAGTTCGAGCTTTGGCACATTGTGTGTCCAGCTCTGATCTACATTTACTATATATTTTTTTTCAAAATTGCCTTTTCTTTTAACTTGTTGCTATATAAAGGCTAAATATTACAGGTTATTTCTTCTTTAGGAAATTATTATCACTCCATTTGTTGATTTGAGGTCTAATGATTTGGTGGGAGTGTAAATGACTTTATTAGTATTTAGTTGTTTCCTCATTTAACCAAGAGTTATTTGTTACCTTTCGACCAATGCTTTTAATTTGAAAGGGCTTTTAAAGGGACAAGGTTGCTAAGTGATCTACACAAACTTCTGACAATAACTGACAATTAACTGTTTTGGACAGTGCAGAGAGTAAGAGAGCGTACGAGTCACAGTTAAAGGGAGATAACTAAGGAATAGTCCAACTAAGGTCTAAACAATTAATTAGTTAGCGCTTGGTTGATGAGGGAACAAGGTGAGTGTTTTGACGAGAGTATTGTATATATTGAGCGTAATGTTTATGTTTCGACATGAAATAGTGTTAATATTTGATTAACTGTCGAACAGTTGAAACAGTTGGAATACGTTTTAGTTAATTTGTAATATAGAAATATTATAGTTAATTAAATACATGTATTGTAAATTTAATGTTATTACTTAAAGTAAGGTTTATAGGTTAAGGTAAAAGGTTAGAACCACTAAGAGTTACTAATGGTATTTTATTTGTATGTTTGTAGCTCTTACCGTGTGTTAGTGTACAAAAGCTGTTGAATAAAGAAACGTGAACCATCAGTTAAAGAGACCATCTTTTCAACCGGGATGCTACAGTGAGAGCTTGATCCTCCAGGAGTAACAGCTTCATCTCTGGGAGAAGTAAGAGCTGGACCCAAGTTGAGAAGAGCTTCACCCTGAGCTAAGAAGAAGTTCAACCCACTCTCAGCATCAAGCATGGAAACATCTAAACAAGAAATAAAGTACACCAAGGACCTACAAGTCAACGAAGAAGAGGAGCCTCAAAGCTCTGTTCATCAAAGGAGGCCTACAGAAAAAATGCGAGCGTATCAGGAGGAGGAAGACCGCAAAAAGGAAAAACGTCTTCTCAAAGTTTATGATCAATGGAAAAGGCAAGTACGTACAACAAGAGAACAATTGAAAGGAGACATAACAAACAGTCAAATTGCTTCACTCATGGACATCTTAGAAAGAGAAAGAGATAATGTCATAAAGTTATACACAGAAATAAGGGAAATCATTACTCCTTGTAGTGACACAAGGCGACTTATAGATGCATGCGAAGTAGACACCAATGACATTATCAGAGTTGCATATGAAAGACTCTCAGGCATAGATAACTATGACAGTGAGAAAGTGAAGACACGTCTACGTGAACTTCTTGATCCAGACTATGCTCAATCCATTTACAGTTCTTCCATCACATACTCAAGTAAGCGCTCAGCTGCCAGTAATTCAAACTCTACAAGGTCAGTAGTAGCTGTAAAGAGAGCAGAGGCTGCAGCAGAGTTAGCTGCCAAGGAGGCAGAGTATGAAGTGTTATTCGAAGAAGAAAAACAAAGAGAACGGATTCAACTTTTGGAGTAAAGACAGAGAAAAGAATTAGAATCTCAAAAATGTGAGTTAGAGAGATTAAAGGCTGAAAAGGAGTTAAAAGCTAGACGAGCTTTTAACTCCTTAACACACGAGCTAGACTAATAAGTTATGACTAGGAGATAAAGAGTGAGAGCAGTGTTCATGTTGACTGTATCAGAGCAGCTCAGAAGGCTTCCATAGTTTCTGCTCCCATTCAGGTCCCTAACAGCAATATTGTGTCCACCTCACCACAAGCAGATGTC
>NW_015113231.1:60685-71003 GCF_001443285.1 Poecilia latipinna | reverse complement strand
GAGTATCACCAAATTTTGAAATGAAATCTCAGCCTTAGATTCGCTCTCTAGAAATATGAATCTCATCGCATTCAAATGACTTACAGGGATTGCAATATGCATTTTATTCCTGCACGCATTCAGACGTCTAAATGAAGACTGTTCTCCTTAGATAAATACAGATGATGGCTTAGCTTGGACCTGCAAATACAGTCAGATGTTAGAAAGGTGGTTTTCTCTATTTGTGATTTAGAGGCACGAAAATATAACGAGAAAAATAGACTTGAGTTGCTTTAACAGAAACAAAAAATTTTCTTCTGCACCATTAAATATAAAAGTAATTAACCCATTTCTAGCAATTGCATTTATCTATTGCATTTAATTTAATTTCATAATTTCTAATGAAATAAATGGTTAGGGCTACATTACCAAGGAAAGTCATCAAAAAAAAGTGCACTTCTCACTAACTGAGTCAAGTCCTACCGCTCACCGCATTGAGCCGTTCAAAGGAATCCAATCGCTTCTTAACGACAGACAACACTCAGCTTCCTCTGATCATATAATATTCCTGGAGTTGTTTTCTTTCCACAACTCAAAAGTTGTAAGCCAATTTTCCGTTATTACTTTTGACAAGCTAGCAGTAGTGTCGCACTTTGAGCTGACGTCACGGCAAATGAACGATCGTGTACATGCAGTACCTCGCGGACCACTGGGGGAGAAAGACTGCACTAGAGTATACGCAGATCGGCGTTTAGGGCACACTGACATGTGGCAGGAGGAAGCTGGCATCGAACCTACAACTTTCCAATCACAAGACGACTTCTCTACCCACAGAGCCATGATCACGCCTGGTTCTTTGACCCAGGTCTGGTTTTTCATTTCCTACCTACACGTGAAGCAGGACGTTTGTGTTTTTTAAGCTGACCCACTTTGAAATGACACATTGTGTTAAAAATTAGAAAAGATTAACAGCCATTCAGTTCAGAACTGTGGCCGACACTGCTAGGGTCATGACCTATTTCAATAAATATGAAAAACTGTAAGAAAAAAAAAACTACTAAGGATTGTCTCTGTGGGACCAAATCTCAGTGAAAATCCCAGTCTTTCGGACCGATCTGTATGCATCTTCACACATACGGAACGTCTCCTTTGGTCGCGTAACTCCAAGGAATAAATTCCTGTAACACGGTATCAGGGTTTGTATTTTTAGGCCCTGCAGAGACTTCTGGTCCCATTGGAGCTCATTTATGGCCTGGATCCATGATATTCTCATGCGTTTGGCAACGGGCTATGCCCTCTGAATATTGAACGATTTCCATTAATCTTTTTTGGCATTCGGCATAGTTATCAGCCTCACCTTCTGTGTCTGCGAGCCTGTCTTTGCCAAGCGAACCAGGCCGAGTCCTGCTCTCTGCCCTTAGATGCACTGAAATCTCTGCGGTGGTCTTGCTCAGAATTAGTTTTATGTGCAATGCTTGCTTTTTGTTCTTTCATTAGTTGCCCTCATTGCTACAGATCGGATAGGGTTGGAGTGTAAAGGAGAAAAGTAGGACGTCTCATCGTAGAGTCAGTACAAGCTGGCAAGACAACTCGACAACAGTGGGAAATACTTTATGTAATTACTGCCTTGAGGTTTTGTTTCCTGTTTATTATGCCAGACAAACTGTTGAATTCACTTCAGATCCACTGTTTCGGTGAGAAACTAAAAAGAAAATGAAGTGGCAGGTGGCATAAAATGGCGATGACAAATTGGGGCCAAAAGATCCACAAACAACCTCCTGGTAACTACAGGATCTGTCAGTCATATAAGAACTGGAGATTATCCACAGCTCTGTCTCACTGGCCACTACGATCCCTGACAATTAGAGTGGAGCATTTTGGAGTCAATCATCGTTGAGGTTTTATTGTAAGGTAAGGTAATTTTATTTATATAGCACATTATCAGCAACAAGACAATTCAAAGTGCTTTACATGAGTTAAAAGGAAATACAAACAAAATAACAAACCAAAGGAAAGAAAAAAAAGAGGAAAGAAAACTAATCTAATGTTGTTTTAAAGTATGTAAACTAAGTGCTAATGTTCAGGGTTGCCAAGTATCTAATTCCATTTCTAAATAGTGAGTACTCTACAGTTTCTGATAAAATAAGCTAAAGAGTGACTGATCTAATTCTTTTTCTGGGTTAAAGCGAGTACTCCACAATTCTAAGTTTGTCTTGTGTAGATTTCCACCAATCAGGATTTTAATGGATTGTACTGATTTTTTTTGTTGAAGGTGAATTTTGAACGATTATGATTCTTTTGGCATTTAATGATTTGACTCAATTCAAATTCAAAAACACTTTATTGATCCCAAAGGGGAATTAAAATGTTTTCTGGAAACACTTTGTTTGATGCATCTCTTGTGATGTGTGTTGTTTGGTTTGTCTTCTTCTGTGATTGTTGACTTTTTTGCATTTCGGTTGTTTTTTTTATATCTTTTAGATGCATCATGGTTACACATTTGCTTGTTTTTGTATCTCAGTTTGTTCCTCAACCTGGTTTGGGTTTCTGTCCTCCCAGCACAACTGGTCCTTGTGATTGTCACACCTGCTACCCGTCACTATATACATCCTGCACATTTTCCCTCCTCTTCCTGCCAGCTCGCTGTGTGCCTCACCACCTGTATTTTCAGCCTCGTTGCCAATCTCTTGATTATTTTTGGATCCTTGTTTTCTTATGTTTTCCTGGGTTGCCTGCCCGGCAGGATCTTCTGCCTTTGCAGGCAGCTTCGTCCTTCTCAGCCCATTAAAGGCTTTTCATTCTGCTTGAAGCACACTTCTCTTTTATTCTTTTTTAATTGTGGTTTGTTCCCAAATGTTTGGTGAAATTTTGGTGATAAAATAACTTAATTAAAGTTATGGTGAGATTTAAACATCCAAGCATAAAAACTGACTGGCATGTGATGTGAACATAGACACTGTTGTGTTCAGCTGTTGAGAAGACATTCAACACTAATCAATAACAGCATATATCACAGAAGAAACATGATCCATATCAACAGATAATACACCTGATAGACTATTCAATCATTTCACTGAACTCTGATCCAGAGCTGCACAGCATTCTGGGAGATGTAGGCAGAAGAAAGACTTTAGCCGCTCAATGTCTCACAGCCAGCTAAGCAAGATTGGCGTAATCAACTCACTCATTCACTCTTTGGTTACCTAGCAACTCACTCACTCTTTGGTTACCTAGCAACTCATTCACTCTTTGGTTATCTAGCAACTCATTCACTCTTTGGTTACCTAGCAACTCATTCACTCTTTGGTTATCTAGCAACTCACTCACTCTTTGGTTACCTAGCAACTCACTTACTCTTTGGTTACCTAGCAACAACTTGTTGAGCTACTTGCTCAGTAGCAGTTTAATATTTTGCCATCGTCCCTCATAACTGCCTAAAAATAATTTAAAAAAAAGAAAAACGGTGTGGAGTGAAAACTGTGGATAAAACAGGGAAGGTAATGCTACCAGTTTGGTTGTTTTACAGATATGTTAAACAAAACAAAACAAAATATCAATAATTATCGATATCAAATGAAACGTATATTTTCATGGATTTTTCAGCCATATAGTCCAGCCCTACTATAAGAGGGCTGGACTCTTATAGTAGTACTACAATGTACTACTTACTCTGTAGTACATTGTAGGGTAACACTTTATTTGAAGGGGGGTGAATAAGACTTTCATGACACTTTCATAAACATGACATATCACATGTCATGAACATGAATAAGCCTTCATGAATATTTATGACTGTTGTCATAAAGCATCATTCGGTAAATTATGACACTTTTAATACAAAGTTGACATTACTCGAAATGTCTTTGTTATGACAACTTGACATTAACCAGGAAATCATTACTGTTTAAACTTTATCTTTAATAACATAAAGTTACCTAATTTTTAAAGTGCAATCAGTAATTCTTTTATAACAAATTTATATCAGTAATGATTTCTTGGTTAATGTCAAGTTGTCATAACAAAGACATTTTGAATAATGTCAACTTTGTATTAAAAGTGTCATAATTTGCCGAATGACACTTTATGACAACAGTCATAAATATTCATGAAGGCTTATTCATGTTCATGACAGGTGTTTATGACAGTGTCATGTCAGTCTTATTCACCCCCTTCAAATAAAGTGTTACCCATTGTAGTACTACAGAGTACTACAATGTATTCTGTAGTACATTGTAGTACATTTGTGCTACAATGTACTACAGAGTAAGTTAGTAGTAGGGATGCATGATATATCACCACTGACATCGGCATGGCCAACATTTTAACATATTGGTATCGCTTCAATAAATAAATCTTGTCCAATACTGAAAACCGATTTTTACGTCCATGTTGTTGCTGTTTGTTTTCAGGATTGGGAGGAGGAGGTGGAGGATGGTTTATAGGTGTGTTGGGTCATGTTTAATGCAGTATGGAGAAATCTAGAATTTGACTACAAGGTTTTATTGGCCAGATTGGGAGACTGAAGGTCTTACACTAAATGTAGAGAAACAAGCCAACATGCAGTGGCTGCTGCCAGGAAGACACAGGAAGATGCTATTTTATATTCTGCAGATTTGTTCTAAAGAAATATGTTTTTTTTTAAGTCCATTTCCTGACTTATTTCTTACCTCACCGTTCAAATGTTCTATCTATCTATCCCTCCGTCCATCCGCTCTGTGTGGTACTGTGAAGCGACAGCCTTTTCCAGTCTTTTCCTGACTAAAAAATATGAAACGGACCTGGCCTGTATTCCACATAAAACGCGCTGCATTGTTTCAGAGCACATACAGCGTGTTTCTTCTCCTGTCGTTGGAGGTTTACTGACGGCAGTAAATGTTGGATGCTCCTGTTCTGGCTCTCCTGAGTTGCCATTGACCTGAGAAGGACATATTTTTACATTTTGTGCTCCACTTAGCTGGAACAAATTGGAGCATATGTGGCACGCCGATGCTGCGAGAGTGGTGGGACGCTCCGGGAAATGGACGAGTCGCCAAATTGTGGGTTTGCTGCTCCAGTCTGAGCGTTAGGAGAGAGTTTCTTGTTTCTCAGTAAATTGTCAGAGTTATCTCAGTAAACATCAGACAGCTGTACGAGCCTCGGGTTCTCGTGGCGTGGAATGGCCGTGTCACCACGAGATCAGGCGCCGCTTGCTGCCTGAGCCAGATTTCCTCCCTGGAGTCTGACTGCCAGGCTTGGCACAGACTGTGTGACAGACAAACCACCGACCGGAGCAGCACAACAACCTTACACGTGTGTGTATGTATGTGTGTGTGTGTGTGTGTGTGTATGTGTGTGTGTGTGTGTGTGTGTTGGCTTGTTTCTATATGGATATGATCTGCTCTGCCTGAGTTACTTAATACAGACAGAAAAGTGACGAGCCCCCCCAGTGAGACGTGAACCTGGGCTCTCGCGGTGCGGGCCTGGAGGCTGTCGACGCGTCTCTTAAGTCTCTCCACTCTGTGAATTTGTGATCAGAGCTGGAGAGGCTTCTGTAATGTTCCTCTCAGGTGGAAACGTGCTCCTGCTTCTTGAAATTCCTTTAAGGGGATGGGAAAGACTCCTGGTTGAAAACGGCACCATTTCAAGACAGTTTACTCTCTGATGTTATTTTTGTTTTTGTTTTTTTAAATTGGTTTATCCTGCCTAGTGTGTGTTTGACAAGATCAGCAGCAATATCAGAGGCTAAACATGATTTATAAATTTTTAACACATGCTGCTTTCCTGCAGGATGCGGCCCGTTTGTTTTCAGCCTGCGTTGTTCCAATGTATCACCTAGTAATGCCATAAAACTGGAGCGTTGCTGGTGTGTCATCAGTGAGCTTTTATAAATGTTTGTGATTCCCTGTGACTTAGCAGCTCTACTGTAATGTAGCTTAGTCACTTTGACAGCAAGAAGTATGGTAAAAATTAAAAATTTCTATATATATTTAAAGGCGTGGTGTTTAAAAACTTCACACTTTGTGTTAATTTTATAGACTGCAGCTAACTTTAGAGGTGCAACTAACAATTATTTCAGTTATTAATTAATCTATCAATTATTCTGGTGATAATCAGATAAAAAATGGCACATTCTGCAGATTTGTTAGGCCTTTTCTATACAAAATTAAAAAATACAATAAACAGACGATTCAGTTCCTTTTTCAAAATAAGAAAATAAACATGTTTCCTAAAATGCACAGCTTAATCATTGGTAAGCAAAAGGTGCTCTTTTTTTTCTTTTACTGAATTTCAGCCGGGCAAAACAACAACTCACTATAATCTATTCATCACAATTAATCCAATTAATCCGATTAATCGTTTCAGCCTTAACTAACTGGAAATACAGCTCTCAGGTAGCTAAAAAGTTAGCTGCACAAACCCTGAATCTCTGTTTATGAACAGTGGTTCTGCTAATGGTACAGCGTTAAAACGTTAAACCAACATGGTATTTAGCTGTAGCTAAAGCGCTACAGCTGAAACAATGTAAGGCTGCAGAGTTACACAATGCTATATTTAGCTTCTCCCCACTGAGACAGCCAGGCTTGTCACATGATGTGGGTGAGCCAATAGCAACCGTTTAGCTAACGACTGTTGAAGTTATTCAACTGAAAGTTTACAAAACAGCCATGTAATTTAGCACTTTAAAATTTATCCGAAAAATTTAATTAGCAGAAGCTAAATGTGCGTTTTCAAAGTTATCAAAATGCTGCAACATGTCCTAAAAAATTTGCTCCACTATTAGCGCTTTAGCAGATTAGCAGAACTGTGACCACAGCTGCTGAAAATAGTTAAGATGGAAACTTCACAGTTCGTTCACCGATGAGAACAAAGTTTATTTTGATTTTACATCCAGCTACCGGTTGGTGGTGAGACTAGATATGATCGACAGCCAAACATCTTTATTTATAAAGGCTAAAAAAAAGACGGAAGAAAAGAGACAATGTCTGTTTTGACATATTTTGAATGTGTGAATGTTCAATCTAATTTAACAAAACTGCTCCATATTTTCCAGTAATTAACGCAGGATGTTAGAAAATGGAAGCATAAATTCTCGCAGATTAGCACTTTTCAAACATCACTAAAAAGAACATGCTCTGCAAAAAGATTTCGCTCTGCCGGTTTGTCAGGAACGAACTCTGAAGGACGCATCGCTCACACCTTTCATAAACAGATGGGGGAAAAAATCAGTTTATTAGCAGGGAATGAATAAAAGAGGAGTCAGAAGCAAAAGACTAAACATAAGAGTAATTTTTTATTTAAAAATTCATTTTACGACAACCTTTTACAAGATAATTACATTATTTTACAATGTATTTGTTCATTTTAACAAGAACAAATTAAATTAATTAAAGTTCCACATTGAGATGCATCAGGCTGCATGATTTTCATGCAAAACGGCATGAAAGTCTTTAAATCTTGGCTGATTTTTGTCCAGCAGCAATAAAACAACCATATATGTATGTTGATATTACATTTTACACTCTAGCTCAATAATGTTTATGGTTTTTTTTGTTAAGCAACAGGTGAGCAAAATAACGTTTTTAAAATGCATTCAGTTAAAATGTGAAACATGTTTGTGTATTTGTAAATGTGAATTCAATTTACTCTTCTTCTTTTTTTTTTTTTCTTTTTTTAGCAGATTTAATCCCTAAACCTCAAACTTTTATTACTGCACACAAAAAAACAAAACAAAAAAAGCCTCTGCAGTTTTCCTCATGATTTCAGATAAATGTTATCATTTTGGGAGCGTACTGAGGTTTTGGACAATTACTCTACCAGCGATCCAATATGGTGGGTAATTTTCGGGGGTTCCCTGTGCGCCATGTTGCAGCTTTTTCCAGTGATGAATCTTTAACAGACTGGAGGCTGCTCTGAATTTGTTTGTTGTGATTACATTTTGGTGAATGATTATTCCTTACATGTCCCTTTGTTCTTTTCCACTCCTGGCGTCACTCCATATGGCCGCATCTGTTGTGTTTCTCTTTGGCAGAATAATCATCAGTGCAATTTGTGACACGTCTTTGTTGCTTATCTATTCATGTGCAATGTGGCTGCAGTTTATCACGGGGCTGATTTTCTCTTTGACATGGAGAAACAGATGGGAGCACTCGTAATGATCAGGTAGACCAACAGTAATTATATATTCATTACCTGATCTCTCTGCCTGCGACGCAGAGTTTTGATTTTGCTTCATTAGTTTTTACACAGCTGAACAGTGCTGGAGCTGCAATTACCCAGATCTATTATTGACCTGACAGGGCTAGTTTTGATTGCTTGTTTGTTTTAAAGTTTGGTAGAGAGGAGTAGCTTTGAATAGTCAATATGTTATCTGTTATTCCAGTTATAGTGGCTGTGGTAAAATCTATCTTTGGGTAAGCTAGTAGTTATTTAGTAACAGAGTTTGTCAGCTAATTCCCAACATCTAACTCCAAACAAACTTCTCTAACAACTGTATAAGAGCTACACCACACCATAGGACTCATGAGGTTTGGGGATTTCAGACTAGGGCTGAAACGATTCCTCGAGTGATTCGAGTACCTCGAGTATTAAAATTCCTCGAGGAAAATTTACCTGCTTCGAAGCTTCGTTAAATTATATTTTATTATTTAGGGCACCATGTTCCGATCAGGTTATTACTTGCGTTGCACAGCGCTCTCACTTCCGCCTGAATTGTTGACGAAAGCTAACTGTTAGCAGCATAACGTCCAGCTTTCAAGTTCGGCCTGGGAAGATTTTATTGATACATGATTATGTCCAGGTTTTTGTCATTTTTTGGGGGACCAATAAGCATTGTTAAAATGACTGGCACGAGGCCTGATTTGAATATTTAAAGAGTTAATAAAATGAAGAAAATGTCAAGATATTTAAAAGTTAATAAACCAAAAATGAATAAAATGTTGAGATATTTAAAAGTTAATAAACCATTGAAAAGATGTAATGTTATGACATGTTAAGATAATCTTAGAGTTAATGAGTATTTAAGGGTAACAGAATATAAAATGAATACAATAACAAAATTTCAAACCAATAGAGTAAATAAGCATTACATGCAGTCCGATAGAAATATAATGAGAATAATAAGCTAAATTGAATAAATGAGTATAAAAGGCTGAATAGTTGAAATGTAAGGATACTAATAAAATCAAATGAGTAAATAAGCATAAAAATGCAGTAAGAGTTACTTGTAATGAGATCAATAAAATCAAATCAGATCAGTTTTTGTTGTAGCAAGACCTATCAACTAGGGGTTGAACGACTACATGTTTTTTAAGGTCGACTAAATCATAATAGTCAAGTCGATGTCGACTAGTCGCGGTGACGTCATAGTGACGTAAGCGCAAAAACCCTTCACAACTACTTGGAGGCTTTATCAGCTATTTTCACGGCAAATATTGACACCCCCTCCCCTTCTACTAAGTCTAGTATGCAGAATTAAAAGAGCAATAAACAGATCATTCTTCGTGAGCAGCGGAGAAAAGTTTGTTGCACAAAGTCGGGTCTGACTTTTTTTTTTTTTTCCCCAAAACACCGGCTGATGCTGATGATCTCTGGATAGCTACTCGTATAGGAGTCAAATTATCACACTGACCACAATGGTGCTTTTGGAACATCACAAACCAAACTTATTATGAACGGGTCCCATTTGGTTACAGTTGAATTCAACGAGATCGCCTCTATCAGATCCTCAGGATGAAGCTTGGACTTAGTTTACAGATGTAGTCAAACCATAACTTTATAAGAGCGTAAAGCTGCCAGGTTAAAAGCTTCAATATGCAGGGTGACGCTGATCAGTTGGGGTAGTTGAGGGATAAAAAAGCCTCACATCATGACGCGTTCTCGCACATTACTCCGGTAAGTCTTTTTTTTTTTTTTAAGGAATTTTTCGGCACTAGTTTATTTCACAGCAATCTGACTGTAAGGGGGGCAGAGAGAGCGGAGCAGGGGCAGAGAGGCCTGGGGCCAGCTAATGGAGGGCAGGGGTCGGACTCCTGACTACCGCGGGCTAAAGTCTCTGTATGCGGGGCGCCACGCCAACCACCCCACCGCGCTAACCACCGCGCCGCGCTAACCACCGCGCCGCGCAACGCCCCTAGCCAATGCTGTAATTCTCTTTGTTAAATTATTTACGTTTTTATACAATTTGAACTTTCTGACGCACTCACCTAGTCCACCTTCTTTCATTTCCTTGGAAAAATGTGTTTTGGATTGCGACTAGTCATTGGCCCAGGAAAAAGTCGTTGCAGAGAAAATAATCGACTAGTCGACTAATTGGTGCAATATGTTCTTGGCAGTTTTGGGGAGAAATTTGATACAACTAAAT
>NW_015113231.1:50220-55885 GCF_001443285.1 Poecilia latipinna | reverse complement strand
ATAAAGATCACATGCGGAGTCCCTCTTGGCTTTGTTCTAGGGTCTCTCTTAATCCGTAGCTTTGAACGTGAATGTGTGTCCTTTCCAAGGAGTTAGTGATTCAGTAAAATGTTTTATGTTGCGCCTGAAGTTCTTTGACAGTAATAAATAGCTTTATGTTGGATTTCAGTTGAATAAATAGTTTAAAAATCTGTAAATTTGACTCAATGCTTTATTGTTTAAACAATGAAATAAAAACCATACATTCAGTACTGTGATCCTGCTGTTTTTGTCCTGCCGGTTATGAGCAGTGAGACATTGTGGTGGTCATTTTATCTCTATTTAGGACACTGGGATGTAATACATTTGGTGTAAAGTATATATAATACCTTATATGATATTCTTTGGTGTACAGAATTATATTTGCTGGCTGCTCCTTTGTCTGAATCACGTTTTTATTCAAATGTTTGGTTTTCTTCAACACTATCTTCCATTGTTTGGGAAAAGATGGAAAAATAATAACCACAAAATCTGAAATCCAATCATAATTGTGAAGATGAGGGAAAAAATAATAAAAAAGCCTCACTGGGTTCAGATGAATCCTTTGTGGAAATGTTTTTACTCGCTGATAGATACGTTAGTAGATCATAGACTCGTGCGTTAACCAACTGTAAAAATTGATGGCTTCATTTTTTTTTTCCAAGGCCCTAACCTTCCCATGTTTGATGTGTTTCCCAGCGATAATTATGCTTTCTTTGTCACGCCTCTGCCTTCTCTCTCTTTTATTCTTCTGAAATAAAATGAAATTTGTCATGAAAGAATGTCACATTGAAAATAATAATTAATCTCTGCTGACCTTAGAAGTAGAAGTTTGATTAAAAAATTAAAAATTAAAATGTTTTTCATTGTGTGACGCTAATGGTGAAAACTTTCATTTTCCATCAGTTTCACAAAAAAATACAATAATTATTCCACTTTGGTAAGACTAAGTGAATTCAGTCACCACAGTTGCTTTCATGCTATTTATATATTTTTATAAATTTATTACAATTTAAGTTAGTTTTATGAGTTTGTTGCATTTGTTTTTTTCTTTAACCAGCAGAAAGGTCCAATCATTTTGATTCTGCAGCTCTGTTTTGGAGGAGAAAATATGTGAGAAAGTTAAATGTCACAATTCTTTCTGTGTTTGGGTTTTTGTTTCCATTTGTGTTTTCATCATTTCCTCGTGTTCATTTATGTGCATAAGGTCTTGCCATATATCATTCCATCCATATGCATCGTTCCTGGAACAGTGTTGCCCTGAGTTTATTCCTTAGGTCACTTCTGCATTCTGGTCTTTGCGCAGTTGGAGTTGGATCTCTTAACTCAGACTTGTTCTTTTCCCATTGGTTTGTAGTTACTGTGACAAACCCGGGCAATGCGGGACAAACTAAAATTCCCTAAAACTATTTCTGTGTGCTGTTTTAGATTCTTCCTAAAAAGTCCAGCATAAAATATTTTAATGTCTGTCTCAACATCGAAACAACTAACTTCTTTTAATTTTTTTCTTATCTCTGAGACATTTTTGGATTTTGACAATAACCATGAATCACTGTTACAGGAAGTGTTGCGATTTTGGCTCTCTGGAAGGAGCGATTTATCATCCCTTTGTGTGAGTTGATATCAGCGTTGACGAAGACGAAGTACAGCAGGAATCATCAGATGAACACCCAGCCCTGCAGCTGCTCGGCTTTTGTCCAGATTAGCCGTTTCTTACACCAAATACCCAGCATGCAACATGAGCTGAAAGAGGTCAGAGTTATATTTAATTTAACTCCAGTCATCAAGAGTCGCTGTCCTGCAACTTTTAGGTAAAACACCTGTTGCTTGTTAACACAAAAAGTGAAATATCCAATAACACAGTGGCAACTTGAAGCATGTAGAGACGGAATGCTACAAATGCTAAGGCCAGTTAGCATAGCCACAGATGATGGCGGACAAGCAGTTTTCCTGGAACGGTAAGTTGTTTCTTCACCATCAGCACATTTAGCAGTGTGTACATGTGGATGATTGACAGACCCTCCTCTATCTTGGTGGTGGAGGAGTACCATCTTTTCATAGATTATCTGTCTCATACCAAACTGTCGCCACATGCTGACCATTTTAACAAATATGGAAAAAACATAACTTATTGTAAAAGTTACTGTAGCTTTAAGGTACAACCACCTTTCAGGTTGACGGATAATTATCTGGAAAAGAGAAAAATCTCCATTGAGCAAGAGCTGTGAGGCCAAAATACCTTGTTGGTGTCAGAGCTCAGAGATCAGAGGAGAATGGAAAGACTGGTCCGAAATGAAAGACAGGCAACTGTTGCTCAAATTCACAAACTCTTTACAACAGAATACGATGTGTTGTACCCTGAGGCAAACGGAAGCTAAGGCCAACAATTCACACAGGCTCCCCAGAATCGGAGAATAACAGATTGGGAAAAACGTTGCCTGGTCCGATGGGTCTCCAGGGTAAGGTGAGAATTTGAAGGTAAATGATGTGAAAGCATTGATTCCTGCTGCCTCGTGTCGATGGATAAGCCTGGTTGTGGTGTAATGTGTGTGTGCTGGGGGGTTTACTGGTGTCTTTATCGTGACGATGAATTTCCTGTCCTCTCCTGGTCTCTACAGTCATCAGATCTCAATCCAATAGAGCGCCTTTGGGATGCGGCGGAAGGGAATATTCACATTATGGATGTGCAGCTCAAGATGTCTGCTGAGAGAGAATATCGTGCAAATACAGGAGTGGGCATTTATCATATTGTTTATCATTTATCGTGATACATTCCTTATCATGGAAAGCATATTGATTTCAACGTTTTCATAATAAATTCCAACAGATGATGTTTAAAACCCCAGAAACTGCTCATATTGTTGGGATCGTTATTTTTGCTATTTCCCTCACTGTTTGTTCAATAAAAGTATTAATAAATTTGATAATATAATTAAATGCAGTTTAGTGCAGCTTAGCGATACAAATCGCAAACTATTTATTTTTCTATGTACTGATGTTCTGTAAAGAAAGCTGTCACTTTCTTTACAGGACAGTGACAGCTGTCCTAAAGAAAGACTTTAAAAATGGGTAGGCCTGTCACAATAAGTAATAAATCAGTTAATTGCGTAATAAATTAAAGTTATCTTGATGGTGTCCAACTGGATAATTGTCAACTGATGAGCAATATTGTCAAAAAGGCCAGCATTTTGAAAAACCCTTGCAAACATTTGACACCCAGTAAAAAGTTGCTGTGTACTTTTTTTAATAAGTCCTAACTTCCACTTTTGATTGATATTTTTTAATGCAATTTTGTATATAGACTATAATCCATCTTAATTGTTGTTGTTTTGATTGTTTTTTTTTTTTTTTTCAATGTTGGATATTTAAAACATTTTCCAGTTACAGTGTTGAATATCTTATTTTTACGCGGGCTAACTTGCATTAACATGCCATTATTATATTTAATATATTAGTTAGAAGTGTTCTCTAAATGGCAGTATTACCATTTATCGCAATCATTTCTGGGACAATTTATTGTGAGAAACGTGTTATTGTGACAGACCTAAAATCGTGTCTTTTTAAAGAACAGTATTTGAGTTTGTGGGGCTCTGCTTGCTGTGTGATGAGGTCACAACCATAAATTTACCTAAAAAGTTAGCAATAAATTGCTCTTATCGTCATTTTTATCGTTATCGGAATAGTACCCAAAAAATCGTGATGAATAATTAAGTCCATATCATCCGTATGTGAGTATGGACCAGAACTGCCGAGGATTTTGTTCTGACACCTTGTCGAATCGACGCCACAAAGAATCAACGTGGTTCTGATGGCAGGAGCAGCTCCACTGCGGTACGAGTCGTAACAAACCGCCATGTGAGTGTCGTGAACGCTGTTGTGTCTCTGACATGGGGGTTTGATACTCGAGAGTTGGTGGAAGTCGGTGTCACGCTGCGGCCCACGTAAACTGACCCACATATCCGAGGAGGAGCAGCAATCAGCAGCAGAGCCGAGGGGCGCCGCCAGGCGGGGAGCGCACACGCCTCCCCACAGGACAGGCAGCCATTACCAGCACAGGAAACACTATCATCCACAAGCCTGAGGCTAAATGTAGGATTCAGCAGAGCGGTGGAGGAATCAAGTCGTTCCAAAGTGCAACCAGCAAGTCCTCCGCGCCCTTAAACATATTTGGGCTGCTTGAAAATTTAATAAAAGATACTTGTTCACCTATGGGGTGATTGTTGCCGCAGTGCAGCAGCTGAAAGCCAAAATTAGGTTTTCTTTATGCTTTTATGAGGCGCTGAAACTTGAGCCTACATTTATTTAATTTTTTTTTTTTGCTCATACATGACTTTAATGAACCAAGAGCTGGTTTCCAGTAAAGTGAGATGTGGTGATGGGAAAAGAGAGAGACTGAATGAAAGAGAAGAGGCGTTTAGGGATGAATGAGGATGAGGAGGGTCACCGTGTGGACTGACAGATATGGAAATGGAGTCTACAGGGAGACGGAGATATCAACTTTTCCCTCACTTCCTCTTTGTATTTACCCTTCAAAAAGAAAAAAAGTGAGTGAGTCCTAATAAAACATTTATCAATCCAGAAAAGTCTTTAATGTGGGTGACATTAAAAGACGGGGAAGAGATGAAAAGCTTAGAGAAAGAGAGGTAAGGCAGCGGACGGTGGAGGGGAGAGAGAGGGACAGCCGACCGGTGGTTTGGTCCAACACAGGACAGAACCAGGAGTCTTTCAACATCCTGGATGAGGGTCCATTTATTTTTAATTTGGGGTTCAAATCAAGTTTGATGATGACAGGGATGCAGATTTCAGTCCAGATTAGCATGATAGCATCACAGCTACTGCATATTCATAATGCAGAAAGCCTGTGATGGATGGATGGACAGGCTGTCCAGGTGATAGATAGATAGATAGATAGATAGATAGATAGATAGATAGATAGATAGATAGATAGATAGATAGATAGATGTTTCAGGCTGTCAGACATTTACACTTGTGTTTCTATAAATAAGTAAGAATGAGAGAAAAAAAAGTATTTTACTCGACAGAGAAAAAAATTGGTAAAAACTTCTTTGTTGTGTTAGCGAGCAGATAAAAGCCCTACGCCTACGCTGCCTGAATGGTTAAAGACAGACAGACACACAGACGTCTCCTTCTCTCCCCTCCTCTCACTCTTCTCTCTCATCCCTCCAGCAGAACAGGACTCCCTTGTTTGCTCCCTGAAACACACTTGTTAAGCTCGATGCCAGTTTTGCGCGGAGCTCGTCTCCGCCACCAGAACATAAATGAGACGTGCCGGGGCTCGGAAGCTTTCAAAAGCAGCCTGACGAGTGGTTTGATCAAAGGCCGACTCGCCTCCACGCCGCGCACATACTTATGTACTTTCCTCCTTCCCACTTCTTCTTTTGTGTTTTGTCGTCATTAATTAGAGCCGCGCTGGCCGTCAGAGCCCCTCGTTGCCCCTCAGGCCCGGCCGTCCCCTGAACCTCTGCCGCCCCGCCCGTCCTGGCCTTCATCCGTCTGCGGAGAAAAGAAATGACAGGATAAAAAAATGAATGGGAGTTTTTTTTTTTTTTTTTTTTTTTTTGGTTTGGGAAAAAAAAGGAAAAACCCCCCCCTTTTTTTTTTAAGGTTTTTTTTTTTTTGGGAAAAA
>NW_015113231.1:0-47058 GCF_001443285.1 Poecilia latipinna | reverse complement strand
TTTTTTTTTTTTTTTTTTTTTTTTTGGATGTGGAAACAATAAGGACAGTCCCCGCACTTTTCATTGTAAGGTTATTTATCTTCAGGTAAAGCTACACCTCTGTTCTCCCACCGCTCAAACGTACTTCCTCCTCCTCTTCCTCCTCTTTTTCCCGCTTTAGGAATAAAATCAGCAATCCGTTCATTACAATCTGGAACCACAGAAATGGCAACACTTTTAATTTTTAATCAGGCCTCAGTCAGAGGGGACTTAGGTTTTTCTTTTTTATTATTATTATTTCTCTCCCCACCCGTTCTCACCACCTTCCTCTCACCTTCAGTCCTTTCCTTTCCTATATCCTTGTTACTTTTATTCTCAACCCCCCCACCACTCCCACCTCTCATTCCTCGTACCGCTCTTCAGCGAGTCAAGGTGATGAATGGGTGAGCGCTGCCATCTCCATGCCCACCAGCGAGAGGCAGAGGCCGGCTAACGCGGCTCAGATGCTCTCGGGGATCACAGGCAGCGGGGAGAGTAATTAATCCAGTAGGTTGCAGGACATAGGGCCGCTTCAGGACAGTGTGTCAGAGTGAGACGGGGTGTGTGTGTGTGTGTGTGTGTGTGTGTGTGTGTGTGTGTGTGTTACTGGGAGCAGAACAGATAATCCAGACAAGTATTTTTTTTATTTATTTTTATCCAAACAAAACTGGGTAAACTACAGGAAAGAAAATCGAGTACAGTGTGTGTTTGGGTGTGTGTATGTGTGTGTGAGAGAGAGAGAGAGATAGTGTGGGCAGACGAGGTCCCTAAATAAAACCGCTTGGGTACAAACAGGAGCTGCCAGAGGCGGCACATTCAAGACTGTCCTTGAACTTCAGGGTCAAACCTCACAACTACACACACACACACACACACACACACACACACACACACTACATTCACAATGAAATCCAGCCTGGATGTAGGAGACGGCTCTAAAGTTTCTGCAGGGAGGGTGTGAGGCATTATGTCACCTCTTTTCCCAGAGTAAATTCATTGTCTGCGTTGTTACTTGGAATAATCACTCAGCCTTAATAGTCTGCAGACAGAGCGGAGGACCCGGCTGTGAAGTGAAATTGCGTCCACCTTGGTGAAGAGAGACTTCGAGACAAATGAACGATGCGTTGGAGTGGGATGTATAAACAAGTGTGGTCCCCGTCAAAGCTACATGCTAATTGGGCCGATCCATTATACACTTTGACGTGCTTAATGTTTCGAAGGATGAGGGATTACGGCGTTCGCAGGAGCCCGGCTGGTTTCCTGTGGTCCGTGACGTCTCACCCAGAGGCTACGGCTCCATGCATCATTAGTCCTGGCCGAGGTGGCCAGCATACCAATCACACCTTCCTACGACTTAATAAGATCACTGCGGGCAAACGGACAAAATGGCTTCACTTTGCTGTTGGGGCCGCCCAGAGTTAGAGCGGCCTCCTGAGTCTTTTTGTGTGAGGGTGTTGATGGGAAAAGGCCGGCGTTGCAGCAGCACAAAGGAGGCTAAGAAGGAAATACGTCAGAAAGGCAGAAAGAGCTAACCAGAGAAGATTAGATTCTGCCGCAAACATGTTGAGCAAATAGTAAAGGTGAGCACACACCGAGAAGTGGAAGGTTTCCTGACAGAACGGGTCTCAGACGGTTCATGTTGGGCTTTCATCTGCCAGCAAATTGGCTGGTGAGATGCTGCCATTGAGATCTGGGACTAGCCACAAATGCAACCAGGCACTGACTGCTGGAGAATCTCCTCAAAAATATAAAATAAAATAAAAAAATAGGCAATCTGGTGATTAACACTTGCCAAATTCTAGAGAGATTTAATTGTTACCTCGATTCTTCAAAATACCCAAAGACGATTTGTGAATTACTTTTTAAAATCTTAAATCACTAAACATCTTCTCTTTGTCAGTGACTATAGTCTTAGAAACAAATCTGACTGCCACACTGAACCTGGTGGATTTTGTAAGACAGGACAAATTTCTGATGCAAAAAATAAATAAAATTGAAATTTTTAGAGCCATGAAAAGCTTTTGACACGGATGATCATTAAATACTTTAACTTAAACAGGTGTGGCGTCAGCGGTCTTCCCCATGACTGGGGGCTTATTTATTCAAACAAAAGATATGTGCATGTGATTAATCATGATTTTTAGTTGCTGACTCAACCATGTGGTGTACCACAGGGTTTGGTACCAGGTACATTACTGTTTTTTATTGTATATTAAAGATTTATGTTTGATCTGGAATGCATTGTTGATGCAACTCTTTTTCTGTAGTAAGAAAAATCGTTATTGTCTTCTGAATACATTGTAAAAATGACCTGGAGTTTATTAAACTGTGGCTTTATGCCAACAAATTGTCTAAAACCAAAAGTGCATAAGAAATCTGAAAGGGACAGTTCAGGTAGCAAAGTACTTGAGTAATGCAGTAATCTCTCCGTCCTGTTGCTGAGCACTGATGGTCAGCTGGCTAAAATGAGGATATTATATGTTTGCCTCGGTAATGCAAGCAATGATTTTGAGAGTTTGGAAGTATTGAGAGTTTGGAAGTATTTTTTGGCAAAAACATGAACTGTTTTTGCTGGGAAATGATCTGGGAAAAAGGGTTGCGCATAATTATAATGCTAACATTGTTTTATAAACTACAGTAGACAGGATATCTATTAAACTACAGATTGCTAGCTAGCTAGCTGAGTTGATGACCTAACTAATTAACTGGCTAAAATCAATTTGATAATAATATACTCTTATGATGCACCAAAAACACTTCAAAATATATTTTACATTTAATAGTTAATTTATATTTTTGCTTAGTCTTGTGTATAAATTCTTTTGATGTCATATTTCTGTAGCAGCAATAGGAAACTTTTTTGTTTTTTATCATCATGTAGGCATTTTATGTAAAAAAAACAGTGACAACCTTATGCTAGTTGATGTCTACTATGAACACTGTGTAAATAAGTTGGCAATGTTTGGCAGAAGAAAAGATTCTGGGTGAAAAGAAATCTTCAAAACCCCCGAGACCTTCCTAGTTAGCATTTGTTAGCTTGTTTTTAGCAACTGAGAGCCATCAACAAGAACGGTGTGTGCTAAGATTGTCCTGTACATAGAAATGTTAGCACAAAAGGCTGTTTATGGGAAGATGATGCACAATACATGGACTATACGGAACAGAGGATAAAACCAGTTACAGATTGCTCGTTCACTAGCAAATTACCCCGTTAGCTAACGGGGTAATTAGCGACAGGTTAGCCTGTCGCTTTAGGCTAACAGGGCTTAATATCTATTTCAATAAATAGTAAAAATGTTTTAAAACAGATAAATTAGTAGCTACAGGTTGTTGAGCCAATAAAACTACTCACTTTTAATGTTTTTCTTTCATAAAATCTTGAGCTGTCTTGCTTTGGATTGTGTTTGTCTGAGGTCTGCTCGTTTTCCGATACTTGTTCTCTTCTCTGTTCTCGGTTCTAACTTGATGCCTTTCCCAAACAATTTTCTTCTCCTACGTAACTGACCTTAAAAGGGAGAAAGCGTCGCCCGCAAGGACGACAGTTTTACACGAGTTGGGGTGAAATTACAGCATTTGCATGTTCTACTCTAAAACAGGGCCGCGATGTGCGTCTGAAGGCGAATATATTTTTTTTAGACGTCACCGAACAACATGGGGATCTCTGTTGCCTTGCTGGCTGAATGCGACACCAGTCGGTTTGTGGAGCTACTTCTATTTTCTTCATAAATTTAAATGTGATGGTTCATTATCATTTGCCAACCACTGTGGTGCACATGCTTGAGAAAATAATTGCCAACAGATAAAAGAGGTTTGTGTCCAGATAGAGATTTGTCTAAAACGTTCAGAGTCGGATCGTAATTCCTCCTTCTCCTCTATTTTTTGCCTTTTATTTTTCTCTTTTTTTATCGTGAGCCTACAGACTCCACCATGTCCCACCATCTGGTCTGCTCATCGGAGACACTGGGGGGCTTGTTAAACTCTCTCTTTGAGGATTGTGTCATATCAATATTTTACTGAGATGTTGTAAAACAGTAAATTAACCTAATTTCTTTCATGCAACATGTCCAACGGCGCGCTACGAGCAACTGCTGCCGAGTTAGTAGTGATAACAAGAAAGAGGGTCACCTTAGGTGTCAGAAACCAGAGAGTGCAGTTTGAGAAATGCACACAAATTAATCCCACAAGTCATGATAGTGTATTCTTACATTATGATACTATGTGGTGAGAACTGATGCAACAGCTGCACACCAAAGAAACCAAGGCATGCTTAATAAGAACCCTGATATGATGTAAGAGCAAAGCAGGAGAAAACAGATGAGTCAGAACTGAGATTCCTTTGTAGCATTAAGCTTTCAGGCCTGAGATTTGTGTACATAAAGCAAATTCCCATGGTGTTGTGCTAACTAACTCAGTTTAATTCAGTTTGTGTATTCGCTCCAGGATGTTGTGATGTTTCTTGTTTTGGTGATTGTTGGGGCCTAAAAGTGATCGATTTTGCAGCACCTTTTTCTCAGATTTTGTTTCAGCTTTATTTTTTGCCATAATTCGGTTTAAAGTGAAAAAACATTCTTCAAAGCACCTTCTTGAAATAGCATCCTTAATACAAATAAAACCATGTTCCGATAAGTTGTCAAAGTGCAAAAGAAGAATGCCGTATTTTTCATTTAAGTTAACATGAGCTGTGTACGCCACATGTGTCAAATCCAGCCCGCCACAGCTTTTTATGTGGCCCTCTAGATTCAACACTAAACATTAAGTCTGCTTAAACATTATGTTATCAATCAAATCAATGCAGTTTTTATCTGTTCACTGCTAAATTAGATCAATCAGTCCCTCCAGTTTCTTGAGAATTATTATGGGAATTTACACAAAATCAACAAATCTCGGCACACAAAATTTATGAATGATGAGAGAAGTCGCATTAATACTTGGAATTGCAACATCACAACTTCCTGGATTAGTGTCGACTCACAACAGCTGTTGTCTCAAGGATATCAAATAAGAATATCAAACCTATATACAGAAACATAAATTCGTTCTTTTCACGTTGTGCTTTGATCAGATAAGTCTTATCAGAGATGTCATGTTTCCAAGTTCAAGTCCAGTCTGTAAGAAAAGGTAGATTAGATGAGATAGTACTCTATCTGTTTGCACATCTAATTATTTCGCAACTCAATTATTGACATCAATAAGACAGAAATCAGGACGGCTTGTAAAAAACATAGAGAATTTCATAAATATCTAAAACTATAACATAAAATATGATATAAAAACGTTGATGGGTGTTCAGTCTCCATGGTCTGAGCTGAGTAGGGAGACGAAACAGAGGATCAATGAACGCTTGTATTTGTTGTTCCTGAAGCGCCTCCAGTGAGATTAAACCTTCTACCATCAGATGCACCGCAGTCCAATTTTTGAACGATTCTGAACTATAAAACATAAAAGAGAGGGAAAAAAAATCCATCAACATCTACATTTACCAAGGAATAAAAGTTCCTTGACTGATGTAAGTTGTTCTAAACTGATATAAAAATTTGAAAGAAAATTAAACAATAAGATCATCCCTGCTTATGCATCAAAACTTATGTTTCTAACCCCCTTATCTGATTTTTGTTAACCTCAAAAAAGTGGTTCAAAGACGTATTATTGGTTGATGTATTTGTAGAGGGTAAATGTCGTTTTGGTTACTTTTCATGAACAGGAAAAAAACAAAAACATGATCTGTTCGTATTTGAATAGCCGATTACTGATTATAGCCAATCAAAATCAGAAAAATTACCTTAATGTGATCGGTGGCTGATTGAGCTGGTAGATTTCATTTTATAATGTCTTTATGCTTACTAGTTAAACATTGATCCAAGTTGTAAGTAGAGATGCACCAATCTGATATTAGCATCTGTATTGGCTCAGATATTGAAAAAAAATTCAATATTGGGAGAAAAAAAAATCAATATAGATCTGTGAAAATGTTCCCGGTCCTTGAAGGCAGATCTATTCAGTCTAATTCTATGATTTGTGCTTTGAGTGACGTCATGTTTTATCATTTATTTTAAATTATATGTAGAACCCCTAATCACATTTTATGAACCGTTTGGAAGAAGCTTTACTGCAGTTTATTTTTTACATGTTTGACCAAAACAGTCAGCCTTTAGTTTTTGTCCGTTTCTTTAAAACAAATTAAAGTTTTTTTTACATGATTGACTGATCTTGTTATCCTGTTGGTGTATTGAAGTGTCTGTGCTAGTGCAAATGTATCAAATAAATTTGTAATTCAATACATTTATCTCTGTGTTTAAAAAAAGAAACATTTTAAGTCAAATCATTGCTGTTTTCCTGTATCAGAGACCTCAGATATCGGTATCGGTATCGAAAGTGAAAAAAGTGGATCGGTGCATCGTTAGTTATAATTGCCCATAACCTCATTGCAGCTGAAAGTCTGCAGCCAAAGTCAGCTCGATCGGCACAATATTAGTCTCATTAAAGAAAACACTCACATAGGCACACAGGCCTTTTGCAATGTCAGGCTCTAATGTTTTCCACCTTTATTATAAAAAGGTCAGAGTAACAACATGCAAGGAGATCGTGGTGTTCCCAAGGATTCTGCAGGCCAGTTTTCCTCTTATCAGCATTTTTTTATTTAGTTCTTTTTTTTTTTTTTTTTTTTGTTCCAGCAGCCAAACAGAGCCTGCGTGGTGCTGAGCCTCTCTGGGTCGTCTGTGTGGGATGTTTGAATCAGACTGAATGTTACTCAGGTAACCTGCTGGATTCGCCAGCTGTTAGGTCACCGTTACGTTTCCAGCAGACACAGCTGCACCGCGTAGCGCCTGTTGTAAATTACCTGCAGAGCTGCAGGCATTTAACACTAGTGTAATACTGCTTAATCACATTAATTACGCCTGTTCATTTTCTGCTTTGTGAGTCCTGAAAGCTGCTGTTCCGCTCAAACGCTCGGCTCTACGTCGCCCCCTTTATGCAGGGATGCTGCCGAACACTTTCACTGTGAAAAAGTATTTGCTCCCTTTCAGGTCCCTCCTCTTTTTACTTTTTATTTATTTATTTTTTTGCCTCACTTATTCGGGCCACACTAATAAAATAAAAAAAATTAAATTACAAGAATAAAGCCGTAGTATTATGACTATATTATCATTGTTTTATTACTTTATTCTGTTACAACTCTTAATATTTTGACTTTATTCTTGTAATTTTACTTTATTTTTCACATTTTTCTTAGTATGACCTCAATACTTCGTCGTAGTTAAATATTTCATTTCACAGATTTTAAAAATATTAAAGGAAAAAAGTTATCCAAAGCCAACCTGGCCCCGAATAAAAAAATAATTGAGGCCTAAACCTAACAACCGGTTGTGACGCCCTTAGCTGCAGCAATTGCCTTCCAGCATTTTTGACATCTGCAGACGAATCTTCTTTTACAAGTTTGACCACTCTTCTTTGCAGATTTGTTTTAATGCAGCCATATTGTAAGATTTTTGTGCATGAACAATCTGCATAAAGTTGTGCAACAACTGAAGTTCACATATTTACTTCACTGTGCTATAAAATGGCGCTAAACACATAACGCTGCCCCTTTAAAACAGCTTTTCAACTCTGCACAGTTATATCTGAGTCACTGTGAATGTTCCTTAACCTGTTTAGGTTGGAGTGCAGTGTGCTGCTCTTCTGAGATCGTTTAGCCCACTTTGTGTCATCAGAACGGTTCTATTTAGCTCAGCTCAGGAAGCAGTCAGGCCAGATAAATTGAACTGTGCAAAGATGTGGTTATCATAGAAAGTCATGATTTAACAAATATATTTCCACACATGATGGAGGGGGCAGAGGGTTTGGATAACTGATTTCCTCTGGATAAATTAAATGACCACGTAAAACCAGCTTGTGTAACAATAAAAAAAGTAAGAGGGAAATTACTTTTCCACAGCCCTATCTTTTTTTTTTAAAGTTTGCTCCAACACAGTTTCCACAGTTAGATGCTTAAAGTGCTTTTTTCTTTTTTGTTGGAAAGTGTTTGAAGATGCGTGATTCCAGCAGTTAAAAAGAGCTGTAACGACTTCTGACTGGAGAAAACAGCGGTAAGAAGGCTGATGGGCTGTCAGCTACATGTGCTGCTGCGTTTCTCAAAAAAACAAGCTGCAAACAGAAAACCTGTCATGAGCGTCGTCTAGACACGGCCGCCTGTGTTCTTAACTTGTTTGTGTGAAGAGGAACAAGCGAGAAAAATGATTTTTATGAATGCTAAATGCTCACCTTCTTTAGCTTTCATCTGCGTGTCAGAAAGCCGGTGTAAAGTGCCATCCTCTAACGTTCCGACTCGGAGAGATTTCCCACTTGTTGTTCAAGTTATTTTGGTAACTTTCCGGGGTGTTTTTTTTATCCTCTCTTAGATTGATCTGCTTGGCTGTCACCGTTTTTATTTCATGTCCTCTGGCGTTTTGCGGCTCAGCCAGCTGTTTCGTCCTCATCGCCTGACCTCGCCGCCCTCCTGACCACGCATTTCAGCCCTTATAATTCACTTCTGTGTGACAGCTACTGCTATGCTGCGAGCTGCAACATTTTATCCTGTTCAAGCATTCAAAAGCCTGCTAAGGCTATTTTTCAGCCTTGCAACAAAAGGCATAGCTTGCACCTTTCTCCTGCACTTTTCAGTTTTTTTACTGCTGCGAGTAAGAAAGCATTGTATTACCATGTTCTACATCAAAGTCTGTTTGCTCTCTCGGTCCCAGAGGCCCGCTATCAGCTCAGCTACAGAAAAACGGTTTCCTGGAGTTTAATTCGTTTCTTTTCCTTGGTAAATCACACCGAGTCGTTGGTTTTGGGTCCCATTGAGAAGATCCAGCAAACGCTTCACTCTGTCGCTTCGTAATGAGACTGTCACTGACGTCCTTCGACCTTCAGATGCTCAGAGTCCATCTGAGGAACAGAATAAGTTGTCCTGGAGCTTTTTTGATCCACTATACAGCAGCTTGTCACGTCTCATATGCGCTGCAACTGTAAATGCCCAAAGAAACGTTTCACTTCTTTTCACATTACAGCCACAAACTTTAATGTATTTCACTGGTATAGACCAAGACAAAGTGGTATATTATTGCAGATTTCCTTTGATATGTATAAATAACCATTTAAAAAGTGTGACTTGCATATGTATTTTTCATCCTTTATCATTGTACCCTTAAATCTAGGCTCCCTAATTAGCTAACAGAATCCATCTTTGTGTGTGTGTGTGTGTGTGTGTGCGTGTGTGTGTGTGTGTGTGTGTGTGTGTGTGTGTGTACGCGTTTGTTTGTAATACCTTGTGGGGACGATTTTCCTGACATATACTACGTTGTGGGGACCAATTGCTCCTTGTGGGGACCGGAGCCTGGTCCCCACAAGGGGAAACCCTGTTTTTGGGTCAGGGGTCAGAGTTAGGGCTAAGGTATGAATTGAGTTTTGGTTAGGGTTAGGTATGTGATGGTTAGGGTTAGGAAAAGGGTAGAGGTAAGGTTTAGGCTGTAGAAATGAATGTAAGTCAATGGAAAGTCCCCACAAAGATAGCAACACAAACGTGTGTGTGTGTGTGTGTACTGGGTTTTAATATATTTGTGGGGATGGGGACCTATTTCTTCGGATTTTATTTTAATCCCAAGAAAATAAAAATGATAGCAAAATCTAGACTTATTTCATGTGACTGAGGTCAAACTGTTATTGGGGCGACAGAGCCACAGTCGCCCCAATAAACGTTGAATATTTTGAAAAGTTTCCACATTTCCATTTAGTTCACAAGTTCCAATCAGTCGTTGAGGCAGAGCGTCGTTGGCCTTCCTTCCACGTTCTTAAATTCATCCGGTCACAATTAAAAACTCCTCTTTGTTCCTTCGGTTTATTTCCCTCTCATCTCAAGTGAGAGCGACTGCATGAGCGTGTTGTGCCGATTTAATGCATCCACCGTCTGAAGGTGACATTTACTAAAAAAATAGAAGCAGAGCAGAGGTCAGCCGAAGGGACGGAAAACTCTCCCGTGATTATGGCAACATCGCTTTCTAATCCACTCAAAGGGATTCTGCCTGCAGCATGTTCCAGTCGAGGCGGCGGCCTCGCTGCTTCCCTGCATCCGCTTGTCTCCATCTATCACACTTCTTGTTTTGTCTTCCGTCACACACTGCGCACCCATCTGCTTCCAGAACTTCAATAACACTCTGCCCGTCCTCCAGCAGCTACTCTCCAGCTCGCCTCACTTCGGTCTGCTGTCTCAAAGAGCCCAACTTTTCCCTTTTTTTTAAAAGGGGAAAAATAATTCTCTTAAATTGTTAGCATTTTCTGCTCTTCACCGCATGCGTTAATTCCCCTGTAATGTTTGTTTCCTTGTGAAAGCGAGCCGCGCGGAGTTAAGCCGGTGCATGGGCGTGATGCGTCGCGAGCGTGAAAGCTGGATTGAGGCTGAACGAGTGGGTGTGTGTTCATTTGAAAGCGGAGCGTTCACACAAAGACACATATTGGATTAATAGAGCGGGGAGGCTTAATTTGGGGTTCTCAAGCTGTGTTAGTCGTGACCTCACTCATCTTCTGGATGGGCTGCAGGCTGTTTTTATTTTTTCTTGTTTTTTTTTTTTTTTTTTTTTCCTCTCCATCTTTTGCCAGATTCTCAAATCACAGTTAGCAGCGAGAGCTGTGGGTGTGTTTGTGTGTCCGCCTGCGTGCTGGAAATAAATCCATTATTGGAATAGCCTTTCACTCAAGTATCACTTTCCTCAGCTGCAGGATTCCTTGGAGTGCGAGGATGTGTATTATGTCTGCGAGGCAAGTGTTTGATTGGGGTGTCAGGTCTCTCTCAGCTGTGGCGGAGTTTTGGCGAGAGGTGTGTGTGATGTGTCTCGCAGCTCTGGCGCTGCTTGACTCCGTTTGCCTTTGAATGCAGCTTCAAAGCCTGCCTCGCTGAATGTTTCCCTCCACACGATCTGGCAGCGTTTCCTAACCCCACTCCACCTCCTCCCCCCCGTTCCTTCTAGCTCTCTGCTGAGTGTGTGTGTGTATTTTGAGTACACTTTTCCCTCCGTCCTTCACGTCTCGCTGTGTCCTCCAAAAACTGACCTGACTCAACTTTGACCTGTGCGGGGACGCCAGAAATCAATAGCGTCGATGGCGGCTGGTGGAAACATGGCAGCATTTATTATTATTATTATTATGATTATTATTATGTATAATTTTTTCTGCATAAACGTGAATGGATTTTATTGGGATTTTGTGTAACAGACTTGCGGAAAATGTGCATATTGTTAAGGGAAAGGCTACATAGTTTTGAACAAATAATGACCTGAATGTGGTGGTCATGGGTTTGTGTTCAGTCACCTGAGTTAATAGCTTGTCGGTAGAAATGCACCCTTTGCAGTTTTCTGGCTGATTACCGATCTTTAAAAAGACCGACCTGCCGATTTTGATTTTGGCCGATGCCAATATTGTTTTTGTCTGAAATGTCGCTAAATATAGCAAGAAAGTTGCTGAGTTGGTAACAGTGGGGTGAATATTGTTAAATGCAAATGTGCAGACATGACCTGGTGGGCGGGGCTAACAGTCAAACTTCTCATGGCAGAGAAAAAGAGGAGAGCGGTTGATTTTTAGATCTTTGCCGAAGTAGATAAGACTGGTGGATAAGATGGCTTCACATCTAAATATTGGCTGATCACCGATCTCCCAAAACTAAGGAAACAGAGATCAATTTGTTTCCTGCAAATTGATCTCTTCCAGATCAACTTCCAGCTTCAGCTGCAGGTCTTGTAGAATATGTCGTTCTACACTTTCAGAAATAAAGATTTTTTTTTTCCCCCTTTTTTTCTCTGTGAAATATCTCATCTTGTATTGGTGGAGAGCACGTGTAAATGGTACATTTTTAAGTCTTGCCCCAGCCTCTGAATAATTCTTCGTCTTGACTTTGACCAGGACATTCTGACATACGAATATGCTTTATGTTTACTCTTATTGTCCTTTTGAAAGGTGATCCTACATGTCTTCCTCCAGGATGGTTCCTCCATCCTTCGACTTTTATCAGCTTCCCCGTTTCTGCTGGTGAACAGCATGGATGCTGCCACCACCACTTTTCATGCTGAAACGGTTTTCGGTCATCAACCACACATAGCGTCCTCCAGAGTTAGCACTGGTCTCTTGGCTGCTTCTTTGACTCTTTCTGTCCGTGTCAGTTTCAGGTTTTCTTTAGACGTTTCTACCAGGTTTTCTCAAAGCTTCGCCTCGTGTTCTCCTCCGTCCCTCTTACCCCTAATCAGTCATTTTCCTTTCTTGATGCCGTGTGCAACTGTGGCAACGCTCGGGCTGACGTGTGCAGTTGTTACGTTTCTCCTGCAGGAAAATGAACTGAGCTGGGTTTATTTAGGGGTATCAGAGTGAAGACGGCTGAATTGCACTCTACAATTATGCTCAACTTTGTGTTGATTTATTGCAGAAAATCTTGGCAAAAACAAAACTGACATATTTTAAAGACATTTCTTCTGCATTGAATTTGTGAAATAAATGTTTTATTAACAGATTAGACTCTTATTCATTAGAAGAAACTCTCACATGTTGTTTGGCAAGGTTTGTGTTTTTACGATGTGAAGCACTTTGAACTGCACTTGTTGCTGAAATGAGCTATACAAACAAACTTGATTGATTGATTGATTGATAGGTATTAAAACTACTTATTTTGAGTCTTTGTGTGTTTTTTAATGACAGCCTTTAGACTGATCTTGGTCTCTGCTGCTCGTGACCTGGAGCCGTGCGCTCCTGCTCCTCATCCTCAGCCATGTTTTCCAAACGTCAGGAATTGCACCGTTTCTTTGTCTGATTTCAGCATTTGCCTCCCAGTTGCTCCATGTAACATTTTACAATACGCTCCTCATTACTGATTAATATTTAATATTTTCCTTTTGAAAGACAGTATGCCTAAATGACAAGCGAGTTTGAAACGTTTTGCATTTAACAACTCAAAGGGATTTCCTTGATTTGTTGCCTGTTTTGTAAAGTCACCTAAAAGAATATAAATTCATGTTGGGGGGGAAAAAAACAAACCAAAAAAAACCAAGTGATGAGTTGAACACTGAACGCAGAGAACAGCGGTGAAGAAACCTTCCTCATTATTAATGAAGCCGCGTCTGAGTCGTTTAGGAGGCGGCAGGTCAGAATGTTTGTGCAGAATTTAAAACGGCCAAACGGAGACCCAAAGAAACGGTTTGAGATCCAACGCAAAGACGAGACCCTGAACGCTCCTCAGGTCTGGACCACTTAGGCGCTGGATAATAAATACTCTGTTAGACTCTTTGCACCTATAGAGTTACATTTCATTGTCTGAAGCCTTTTTACTTTATTTTATTATGGGCATGTGGTAGTTTAATGTTTTAAGTGAGAATAAATGCCAGAAATGTCTTAATTTATTTCCTTCTAGAAATGTTTCTCAGTTGTTTATTTATATTTCATGAATGCCTCAGTGTTGTAGAAATGAATGTTGATGGCTACATGAATCATTCAACAGGGTGTCCAAACTTTGTTAATCATATCACTGAACTACAAAATGATAAAAACATTTTCAGATTCAGATCCCTGACCTTTACAGCACATTGTGATGTCACACGCTTATGTTTCCCAAACAGACATATTGGATGAACTGGACTGATCAGACATGAGAATTTAGATTTCCCCCTCCTCCAGTACTCATTTTTCAGTTTGTTGTTTAAAAAAAAAAGTCAATTTCTTCATGCTTAAATTGTCTGACAGCAGTGAGAGATCAGAAAATAAACTGAGGCAGAAGAAAATAGGTTTGCTCCCCTACTTTTGAAAGTGGCGGGCAGCCAACCGCCTGCTCCGTTGTCGAGGTTTGACTGTAGCGAAAACAAAAAACAAAACGAAAATAACCCTGAAAATGACACATCGTTTTGTAAAAAAAAAAAAAGTCACATTCCTGAGTTTAATAGGAAAAAAAATCAGTTCAGTCTGTCTTGCTGTGATATTTTTTTTCCTTCAGAAACTCAAAGGGTCTCAGTTCAATGAATGAAAAGAAAAATCTGTGTGTGTGTGTGTGTGTCCTTCCACCTGACTCACACCTTTACCTCCAGCTACGGTTTGCCAAATGTTCGCCCACGCTGTCACCACCTGGCTGCTGCTGTGCACTGTGATTGCAGTGTGTTGGTGTGTGTGTGTGTGTGTGTGTGTGTGTGTGTGTGTCAGCTGACATGCTCTCTAACAGATGGAGTAACCTAATCCGTGCTTCATTTCTACCCCGCTGTCCATTGGCCCTCACGGTCCGCTGGTGATGCTATCTGGGCCTTACGGGCATCCTGTCTGCTTTGTTCCTGGAAGGGGACGGCCTCGCCCCGCCCTCCGGCCTCCGGCTCTCGGACACACAGCCGTCCCTCCACAGAGGGGACGTTGGGTCGAGCCAGTCTTGGGTTACTAGGTTGTCCTGGATAAATCCGCTCCTCCTACAGCAGCATATTGTTTACAGTCCTTTCTGATTTTGGGGGTTAGCCAGTCCGTTTATTCCTGACTGCATCCAGCGCCAGCTTGGAAGCGTCTGTCATTTTTCTGCTGACTGTGCGGATGCAGTGCCTTTCAAAAACTGGTCATCTTCCCTTTTTAACCTTTTCCACAATTTGTCATGTCACCGTGACATTGTGTGTAGGCCACAGAGTTTTGTTTTGGTGAAACGACACAATGAAATTCTTCTTGTCGTTTCTCCGTAAAATGCCAGGATTCTCTAGCTTGTTGAAATCACGTCAGTAGATTCCCAACCTGAGCGGGTGGTCTCCGCAGCTCCTCAAGAGTCATCGCTGCTTCTTTGACAGACGCTCTCCTCGGCCGTGTGTTGGGAGGTTTTACTCTTCCTGTTTTCACATCGGGCTGAACATGACACGCCGAGAGATTTGAAATGTTTGGGGTGTTGTTTTATAACTCAGCATTTCTCTGAGCACTTCTATTGTGAAGGTAAAGGAACATGGGAGATGGGACCATGCGTAATGAAGTTGCACACATTGCAGACGTAGGCACACTCAGTTAGTCCTAGTAAAAAAAAACATGAATATAGATGGAAATTTCAGGTTTTATTTGTTAAAAACATTAAAATCATCTTCCCTTTTCCTTCTATTTCACTCACTTCATGAGCTATTTTATTCAGTCACATAAAATGCAATAAAATACGGTATTTTTAGGGCAAGTGGTTGTAACGTAGCAGAAACAAAAAAGTTTAAGTTTTCCAGCCGTAAGACACCATTCCTTAAAATGGACTATCCGTCTGTCCGTCCATCCATCCGTTCCAGTGTCACCTGGAGGTGAAGCTCCATCCACCAAGTGAGTTGCTCTCATTGGCTTGGTAATTTATTGATGTTTTCCTCTCCTGTGGGATAATCGGAGTACGAACTACTGATGGATCTGGCAACACGGAGCATGTCTGTCTTCACAGCGCCGACCGCAGACGACGGTCAGTCAGGGGCCGTGAGAGTGACGCTACAACGAGACCGACAGACTCTTCAGTGTCATGTCTGATAATTAGACAGGCCTCGTATAAGACTGTATCAGTGTCTAGTTAATGTGAAGGACAGAGTGATGGGGTTTTTGTCGACGCTCATTGACGGCGGAGTATTTCATCCAGTTCACCTTGACACATCGGTCGCTGAATCAGGATGAACTTGTTGGCGCCAAGTCATTTGGTCCAGTTTCTAGTGCAAATATCTTATTACATTTGAAATAAGACTAAACTAACTTACAAGAAACTTTTCAGCAACACATAGGAGCTGATTTTAAGTGAATAATTCCTTAAAATTGATGAAAAAGCGCTAGCTTCATTGGTGGATGAATGAATTTGAACCATGGGAAAAATGTTTTGTTCTAAGTTAAATAATTTGCCATCGGAGCTAGTACTTTGTCAAAAATATTAAGCAATTATTTACCTAAAACAAGCCTCTATAGCTTGCTTAAAAAAAGTACTTGTAAATAAAGTTTGCTAAGACATTTGCACCAGAAAGAACTCCAGAATTACTCATTGAGATTTTGCATTTTTGCAGTGGCTTGAGTCGAACGCTGGAGAAAATATGTCTGCAGTTCTCCTACATCATGTAATTACCGTGAGTGAAAAACGACAAGATGTGCAGAAATGCATTAGGATAGCAGCCATTCACAAAGTTAACGTCGCATGCATAAATAATATATCAGCATGTGACGAAGTACCTGACAAAAACCGGATTATGTCTGAGGATCTGATAAGGGCGGTAAGCCGAGAGGCCTCGGATCGTCGGAGTAAACATTAGTCGATGGCTGCTGTATCCCAATGAAGGTAAAATAGAACATTCTAGGAACGTTTCCCTCCTCCGGGTTCGGCTGATGCGACTTTGACAAGGAGTGTGGTTTATCGGTGGGCGTCGGTTCACCTCTAGCTGCTAATTTTAAGCCCTGCCCCAGTGTGTGTTCTCCGTCTCTAACGGTGTGGGGCTCTTGACCTCGTGTGGCTGCATCCAGCATGTCACAGGTCCCTGACACGTGGCCCCTCTCCCCTCCATTAAATGACACCTGATCCCGTGGAGGCTTTCACCGATGACAGTGAATGAGCGCAGGAAATGGGCTCACAATGGCTCTCACCGTGAACCCAGTGAGGCAGAGCCGTTGAAAGGCATTTATGAAGAGCCCTCTAGTCTTTCTCTTTACCATTGCAAAGTGGATATAAGAGATGTTACCGATAGTGGCTTAATTACACGGCTTTGCTGGAATAGTTTTTTATATAAATGTGAAGGAGAAGAAGCAAACGGCTTTAATTTCAGCCTGCAGTTTTCAATCGATAACCTAATAGGGAAAAAGACGTCTCCTCATTTCCATGCAGGAAAATAAAACTTTGTGCTTCTAAGTAGGTCTTTTAGTTTTGTGTGTTTGAGCCTCTCGCTCTGCTTTCTCGTCTCGGTGGGAAATCTGCACATCTGTCTGCTCAGCGAACACAGAGGGAGCTGCTTCCAGACGCAGCGGGGCGGCCGCAGCCTGGGAAGCCAAACAGATGTGAGCTGCTGCCAAACATCCTCCCAGTCTCTCCTTCACCTTCTCGAGTCGAGACGAGGTTTCAGTCTTTCTTAGGAGCACGTACAAGCAAACCTGCAACTGGGGGAAATTAAACGTTGCACTTAAAATGGGGGATCTTTTGCTTATCGGTGTGTGTCAGTGAGAACCAAACGTGTATGATGTGTGTGTGATACGTCTGCGTCTATTCTTAAAAGTTTGCGTGAACTGATACCAATGAGATGCACTTCACAGAGGCCTGATGCATCATGTCTGGGAGCATTACTTTTCCATCACGGTCTCATTTTATGTTTCATTTTTATGGTTTTTTTCATGGCAATGCCCCCCCAAAAAACCCAAATCCATTAAATTTCTGTTTTGTGACTGCCAAAACAGACTTTTTTTTTTCTTTTGTGTTACCTCACAATAACATACTGATCAGTTTATGCGGCATCATTGAATACTGAAAGTCTTTCTTATGGTGGACATCATATTTTCTGCTTTAATATAAGGTTTTTCATGTGCAGTTCCACCTCAACCTGACACAAAAAACACAAACATGCAGTCAATAAATTGATTTCCAATCAGTTTTTTGTACCAAAGAGTTAATAATATGTAGGGTTAGGATTTTCACTGAGGCTCTTTAAATATGTATATATTTTAAACTTGTGACTGCATAGAAAATAGACCAGGGTGTATTTACTTATTGTGAGGGAACGCAAAAGAAGAAATTTTCCCCATGTCCTCTAGGGGGCCCCGTACTCTAGAGGTTATATCTATGAGGCAGATTAATCCCAGTCATGAATGCCTTGAGTTTCACTTTCAGGTTCAACCAGCCTTGATGTTAAGAAATTTCATTATTTTTGTTGTTGTTAGGGTTATTGTTTAGGTTTCAGTTGTGTTTTTTGCAACAGAAATAGATTTTTAAAAACATCTGTTACAACCTGGTGATCAAAATGTGTATGACATAGTGCAAAATTATTCACTATTATTATTATGTCTCCCAATGCCTCTAAAACGTACAGCAGGTGTGCAGTAGCTCGACATGCGTGTAAGATCGAGCTTCTCTGCAACCAAATATCTCATGTGATGTGAAACAAACAAAAATGTGTAACTTCGCCCTCCTAGCGCTCTCTGGTAAATGTAGCGGAGGACCTGTGGTGCTGTGGGCCGATTTGTCTTTCAGACGTCCAACAACTTGATGACCCGATGACTAGTGGAGGGAGGCGCCAGCCCCCTCTGCGACCTCGCCAGCATCAGCGCGTTAGATAATGGATGGATGAACGAAGATCCGATAAGTCTCTTTGGACCTTGTGCCGTTGCAGCTGATTAACCGATTTAAAACACATAACCTGATCAATACGAAGGTGGATCATCACCTCAGTCAAAATACAGAAAACCATTCCAAGAACTGAAAAGACCTTTAGAGGTAATGACTCTGAGCAGGCAGACAGAAGAGGAGTGGTGACCGATCTTCGTTTTTCTGTCGCTCTGCCTCTCCTGTCTCTGTTTTGAGTCCAAAACGTAGCAAAACCAAAAGCTAGAGACAACATTTCCCTTCTTCTTCCCAGAGTTTATTTGTGATATCAACCCTGTAACTTCGGAGTTAAATGAAATTTCCACTTCCATAATGAAAAACTGATATTAATTTCAGATGTCTTTGAACTTTCAAGCCAAAAAAGAAAAAACACATTACAAGTTCAACATAACTCCACCAACAAAGAGAGCTGTCGGATTGTTTCTCGGGGTTTGTTTTTTTTTTTACCCCCAGAGACCTAAAACTGTGCCGACAAGCCTCGTTTGACCCCAGAGAAGCCTGACAAGAAAGAAATGAAACTGTCCAGGCAGGAAAACCAAATGAGAGAGATGAAACGGCAAGCACAAAACCCGAGTCCGTCTAAACGTCACTTCAACCAGTGTTTCCGTCCTCAAAGAGCAGTTTGGCAGCCGCCACTTTCGACAAAGTGATTAAGTGGCCTCGCTGTGGCATAAATGGGATTTCAGGCGTCTGCAGCCATTCTCCGGTCCAAAGCTTCATTTCACCGACTCTCAGCTCCCCTGCTAGGTTCAGTAATGGAGCTTTAAATCCTCTCTGTTGTTGGGCCCTCGGTCGCCGCGCCACCGGGTCGATGGCAACGTCTCGTGCCACGTTGTTGATAAGGCTTCTCTTTGTGACTGGAAATGGCGCTGATTATTATTACTATTTTTTTTTTTCCTTTCTGCGCATCGACAATGCAACTCCTCAGTTGTTCTGTATGCCTCTCTCTCCTCAAAGAAACTCTTCACTGCTAAACAAATTTATCGACCTAAATGCTTTTTCTTTCAGACAGACTTTCTTTGAGGGTGCTGTTGCCTACTTGTTTCAAGTTGTCATGCATTAGTGCAGAGTTTTTTTCCTTCTTTTTTTTATTTCTTTTTTTCATCTGGACATGTAGAAATAATCCCTTAAGAGAAAACAGTGGATGAAGAAAAAAACGGGTAAATCGAATAAGAGTTGGGAGAGTGTGTGGTTGTTGAGGAGGGAGAAGCATTTAACTGTGTTTTATATTTTATAACCTGTATTTCTGACAGTTCGACACAGCGTCTGTAAACACTTGGGGTGCGTTAATTTACCACGTGGATGATAATTGGCTTCGCCTCATTTGACTGGTTCTCATTGTGCTCTGTCGTTTCCTTGCAGAGGCCTTCGACCTGGTGCTGCGTCATGGCCGTAACTCCACCCTGACCGTGCTGAAGTCGGAGTTCCCGGCTCTCGTCCCTGGAGCCCAGAGCTCCGTGGGGCAGCTCTTCCTGGACATGTCGCTCTACATCCTCGGCTCCGACTCCACGGTGGACCACATGGTGGCGGCGTTCTTCGGCAAACTCTTTCCCCTCACGTACCGCCGGCTGCTGGGTGGCGGTGCGTCCGCCGCGTCTGAGGAGTGCGTGCGGGGAGCCTGGAAGGACTCCGGAGCGTTTGGGCCTTACCCCAAGCTGATCATGACCCGGCTGTCTCGCTCCCTCCTGGCCACAAGGGTCTTCCTGCAGGCGCTCAACCTGGGCATAGAGGTGGTCAACACCACGGACCATCTGCGGCCCAGCAGGGACTGCGGCCGGGCCCTGCTGAGGCTGTGGTACTGCCCGCACTGCCAGGGCATGCTCAGCCCGCCAGCCTGCAGAGGCTTCTGCCAGACGGCGATGCAGGGCTGCCTGGGGGGCGCCGCCGAGGTTCAGCCCCACTGGAGGAGCTACATTGACGGACTGGGGAAGCTGGCAGGGGGCATGAGAGGGGAGCAGGATATGGAGGCCGTCGTTCTCAGGCTGCCGTCGCTGATTAAGCTGGCTCTGAAGCAGGCTGTGAACGCCCGCAGCCGGCTCAGCGCCCTGGTGAGCATCATTCACCAACACACACTAGTGAGCCGTCACACTGACAGCAGCTCTGACTAGGAGGGACATTCCCACAGGTTCTCATTTACATCAACATTATCCTCAAAACTTAACTGTTCTTCTGGCTTTTGTTATAACGTCAACCACTGAAAATACTTGGGCTCATTATAAACTGGGGTTTGAAAACCAAATGTGTGTCACAGTGATGGATTCAGCCTCAGTTAGTGGGGGTGCACCAGGATTTCCTCAATTTTGGGAAATCTGTGATCGGCCCGATACTCTGAAGCCTATCTTATCTACAACTCAACCACTGTCCTCTTCTGCTCTGCCGGGAGAGATGGTCGACTGACAGACCGGCGCATCAGCTAATATCTGCACATTTGTAGTTAACAGTCACCTCACTGTGGCCAACTCAGTGACTTTGTATATTTAACAACATTTCAGACAAAAAATTCAGAATTGGCCAACGTTGGTATCGGCAGATCAGGCTTCTTACAGATCAGTAATCTGTGCACCAATAGGTTTGTTCTGTTTGCTGAAACCCCAGAATGTTATTCTATACATTCAATTTCTATTCCCATCCGACCCTTGCTGGGTGGCAGTGGTGACCTTGACAGTCCAGTATCCCTCTGAAGACAGACACCAGCAGTCAGGGACACCAGACAGCACAGATACAAACAGTACTAACAACCATGAACACACACATACACACACACACCTGAAGGCAATCAAGACTTGAACAAAGGACCTGCTACAAGGTAAAAGCGCTAGCTACTTCAAAGCGACTCTAGAAATATAATTCAATAATAATAACAATGCTACACAGGTTTTCTAAAGCCCTTCCAATCAAAACAGACAGAAATACTTTTCTTTACTCAATCAAGGGCTTTGACAACAACATAACTCAATACGTGCTGCTTTTATGTGATAGATGGCATTGTTGAAGCCACAGATTGAAAGAAATGTTGCCGTGTTCCTCATTTGGTTTTTTATGAAAGTGTTTGACACGGTTGACCACAACACACTGGATAACACACTGCATCCCACTGGCTGGCCAGCAAGTTAGTTTCCACTTTATCAGGTCAAATATGGTGAGTCACATGTTTTTTCTCCCATCATGCACTGGAGTTGCTCAGAGCTTGACATTAGGACCTCTCTTCTTCACGGTCCATATAAACTGTCCTTTTTTTAAGTTGACATGTTTTTATCGTTTCTCTTTTGAAGTTCAAACTCCCGATTTGCTTCGGCATGTCTAGGTTGTTCAGTCTAACCTAAGACAACATATATTAGAGCTACAGACGTGCAAGAAGAAGTTTCTGATCTCAAATGTGAAAGGGACTCACTGTGAAACTCTGAGATCTTATATCATCTTACCTGTCATTATTTTAGAAGCTGAAACTTGATCCCCCCACTCCGAAGCAGGGTTCCCCTCAGTATATTATAAGCCTGGTGGGCCACCAGGCTTTACTTATGCCCCCACCAGGCTTGGCATTGTTAATGTATCTTAGTTTTTTGTAATTGCTGCAATTTTTAAAGATTTTATTGTTTGTGTTTAGGCATTAATCTTGCAATCTTCCAATAATGCATAGCTATCAGGTGAATTTTTCCTGTCAACTTTAAAAAAAATTTAAGACAAAAACACGACTGGCAGCTGGATAAATGACTGCCCTAACATCCTGAGCACCGCGCTCAGCAGGTTTTCTGGGGGAAACACATCTGAAGTACCTTTTTTCTCTCTCCAGATTAGCATTTTGCATTTTTCTTTGTTTATAGTGAACTGCTGTTTGAACCAGACCTGCACTTAACCATCACTGTGCTATTGCTAGCTGGCATTGCTAGCTGTGGAAATGACGCACTTTACAAATCTCTGTATGCCGCAGCTAAATATCCATCTTTGTGTGTCTGTAGACTTTTTTCATGTGTGTTTATACGAGCCAGAGTTCAGTCTGAACCAAACTAGAAAGAGGTTCTTTCAAATATGCAGCTGCTCTTTTACTGAAATAATTTACAAAAGGACCTGAAGCTGTCAGAACTGGTTTCCATGGGGAAGACTTTTTAAGCCTTTTTAATGAAGCAACAGAATATTTTTACTCGGTAAGTGTAATGTTGCTAATTTTATTCATTCAGCTTTGTTTTTACACTTGCCTTAGCCATTCAATTATTTATGCAGAAAATCAGATCTACTGCTTCTCCAGTAGATAGATACGCTTTATTGTCTGTACCAGATGAGAAAGAAATTCTCCTTTGACACGGTTTCATTACAACATAAACATCAATAGGAATATGACTAGAAAATTAACCCACATTCGATGATAAGTAATTGAAGAACCAGATAAGGCACAGTAATCATCATAGTCATATTTGAGAACTATAATTAGCCGTTTTGAAAATCTTTTTCTCCAGTCTTCCTGATGTGCTTGATCATTATTCATTACTTGTATTGTAGTTTTAGAATGTGTAAGAGTTAACACAAACATGAAGAACAGAGTAATAGAAGTTAGCATAGTTAGCACAGCTAGCACCTAAATGAAGCACTGACAAATCTGAACATATAGAGCAAAGTTCAGTTTAAAAACGTAATTGACATTGAAATAAGTTTAAAGTGGCAGTGTCCCCTTTGAAAAGTTTCGCTGGTTTTGCAGCCTGGGAGCAGTCGGGATTATCAATCTACGCATTCATTGATCGGAAAAAGATCTGATTTTAGGTATTTCTAACCGGCTGATCGCACAACGGAGCCGATGGATGGAAAAATCGGTTGTTTCAAATCAAAACTCAATTTCTTGTCACTCATAATCAAAGATAAACAAATACAAATAGAGTGACAAAAAGAAAAAAAACTACTTATGCATGATTAGGATCCAAGTCATTTAAAGTTATGTGGTAGTAAAATACGTGGAGGAATAGAGAGAGAGTTTCGGGAATCATAATTCAGGATGGGTTGTGATCCAGGAGCATTTTGGAGAGAAGATAGTAAACATGCAACGTGCTCATTAATTGGTGTTCTGGTGAACTTGCGAGCAGTGGTAGCCTGAGCTAATAGAAGCTTATTAATAGCTTTTGTGTGGCAAACCACAGAGAAGAGAATTACAGTAATCGGAGCAGCAGTGCTGCCGGGTGTGAGCATTTCCCCAAGACAATCGATGAAAGTGGAAAGAACAGGGGGCAAATATCGGCGTCTTTTCAAAACAAGGAAATGCCGTCAGGTTTAAGGAGATATTTGGCAATCTGACTCTAAGGGTGGATTCGCACCAGCCCTGTTTGGTCTGTTTTAATCAAACTCTAGTTCACTTGCCTAGAAATAGAAAGTCTGGTTTGTTTGGGACGGTGTGAATGTGCAATCAAACTCTGATGTGAACCAAAAAGTGAACTCTGGTCCGCCTACAATGCTTGGTCTCGGTTAAATTGAAGGGAACTCTGGTCCTAAAGCGGAAACCGCTTTGGGAGCGGAAACCGCTATAACAGCTTTGTTTCAGTTGGGTTGATACAGCTAAAACAAACATTAGCTCTTTGTATCGCTAACAGGAGAAATGGCTCTTGGTCTTTCACCAAAGACATTAGAGAAATCCTACAACCACTAAAATCTGACAATACTCCACTTCTGTTTTACGTTCTGTGAAGAAGGAAGTTGCACTTCTTCTGAGGATTTCTTGTCATTTCCTTCAGTGGTTCTTGATGCAGCGCAGGCGAGGAGGGGAACAGGTTTTTAAATTAGTTTGGATTGTCTGACACAGTGCATTGTGAAAGCAAATCGCACCAACTAAAAATGTAACAAACGTTGCAATTTTGGTCCAGAATTAAACTGAGCCTACTGGACCGTAAGGAGTGAAAACACCCTAAATCTCTGCAGAAGAGAACCAGACGAAGAAATCACGTAAAACATGTTCATAACCCGACGGCTGCTCGTCCCCGCAGCATTGATCAGACGCATTTTTAGTTTATCCAACATATATGAAGTATTTGCAACGCGTTACATTACCACACCTAAGCCTTTGAGATGTAAAAACACATGAAAGAACCATAAAAAACAGGTAAAAGATAAAAAAAAAGAATCCCTCTAGTTGTTTCTACAGACAAGTTCTCCCAGCATGTCTTGTTCAAATCTGTCTGTTACTCATAAGCGGCAGTGACCCGTAATGTGCAGTGTGATAAAACTCTCAGCGTAGTTCGCAGCCCTCATGCGAAGGCGGAGAGGCGAGCTCATAAAATATGAAGGGCCTTGTTTCCTTCTGGAGCCGCAGAGCTTGGATGTGCTCCTCGCTCCTGTATATTTGCTGAACTTTTCACTCTCGCGCCCCGAATCCCCGCGGTGGCCAGGTTTCCACTCAGAAGCCATCATTTATTAACACACAGGTTGACCTCACTTACTCTGCAGCAGGAGGGAGCGCTTGTATCTGTGAGTAGCAGACCATGGCGGGGCTGTTTAGCCTGCTGTTTGGGACTCTCATTTAAATTTAAACCAGTTTGACGTGCGCGTCTGTTCGACTGCGCGGCGGACTTCACGTTTCGTTTGTGGAGTCTGTCTGCTTCCTGTTTGAGGTTTGAATGTAACCACTTGGTGTCATTCGAGGGGACAGAGGCGTTGTTTTCCTGCTGGCTAATTTTGCCTCACCGAGCCGCAGGAGATGAGCCAAAATTCGACCACACCTGGATGTTTCTCCGCAGTCGACCTGTTCATCGAGACGGTCTGAGCAAACCTGAAGCTGACGAGGACCTGCGGATATGTAAACAAGCTCTTACAGAAACGTCACTCTTTGTTTTTTTGTTTTATTAGCGGTTTGTAGCAGTGGAGGAATGTAGTTTTGTTAAAAAGAAAGAAAAGGTAGAGGAACTACAGCTCACCCTCTTGTGGTGGCTGAGGGAAATCACAACTTTACATTAGCAGCAGCTTTATTTTAAAAATGAGATTTTCATTAAGCAAAGGTGCTAGCAAAACATGCTATCGGCAGCTCTGTTCAGTTCAAGGACAGAAATGACAACAAAACAGATGAAAATGAATCTCCACTTTTTTATTTTGCTTGTTATGTAGAAGCTAATGTTGGTACTGCAGCCAGAGATGGCTTGAGGTTTACCGAAGCGACTTAACAAACCAGCAGGGGGCGCCACTCCCCCGAATGAATAATTTTAAATTTTCCGAGTTTTCGGTGAGAAAAACTCAAACCCTGAAGTCAGAATTCAGTTGGAGAGAAACCCCTGTTTGATTATCCAATATGGCTGCCACACATATTAAACATGTCAAAAGCTACATTTATGAACTATTTATTTGCACCTTTGCATGTAGTTTTGTATTTTATTTAACCAAAGATAAAATTAGAGCTAGTATTATATTAATATAACATAATAATATTGCTAAAGTGCCGTGGGTTGGATGAGGCCAGGCCTAATTGGAAAGAAAATGAGCCAACATAATGAAAACTATATTAAAAATATTAAAACATTGATCATGTGACCCAATAGTTAAGAGGAAGGCATTTAATAAAGTTTTGTAAATGTAAGAACCTCAGAGGTAAAGTGTTTTAGATGTTTATTTTAAAAAAAAATGTTTCACTCTTGAAAATGAACCATAACTTTTATAAGAATCGTGTTTAGACCAGATATTTTTAATTTGTTTAATATATTGTCATGTTGGGTTTTAATCGTCTGACCCACATGCAAGAACACCCACAGAACAACGGAAATCAGTAAAATTATATTTATTGCAGAGAATGACAGTCAGAGAAAAAGGGGAAAAAAACTGGTCCGGAGAGGGTTCGATGCTTCTGGTTGGAGCTAAGGGTGAGAGAGTATGGTGAGTTCGATGACTGGAGGAAATGGTAAACTGCTGGAAGAAAACTTAACGTTCTTACTTTAGCTGAGATGATACGGACCGGGGGGGGGGGAAGTCTGAAGGATCCTGGCCGGATTACTTGAGGTCGAGTGTTGCTGCTTCGCTTATGGTGGTGGGGCAGCTCTGGAGGGCGGACGAGGTCTGGGCGGGTTTCGTTATGGCCGGAGAGAGGAGGGCAGCGAGCGTGGAGATCCGATCACCAAGGTGGGATTCAGGGGCTTGGGCATCCGGTGGGCAATAATCCACCGGCGTCACAAGGAGAGGTTCTGCGCTGGATTTTCACTAAGGGGTTCTCAGCTTCTGTAGTGAGAGTTCCTATGGAGGCACAAAAAACAAAGAATCACTAGAAATTCACAAAGTTCGATCACTGGAGAACTTCAGGTGGCCTGTAATACCGAAACTGGCAAAACACTCTGGCACTGGTGTGTAGGCTGCCTCCTCCTCTTATGCTCCTCCAAATGAGATCATGCAGTGCAGGTGATGAATATCAGCTGGTCCACACCCTCCAGGAATGACTGCCAGGCGCCCCCTGAAGGATGGACAGGAAACAGCAACCCCAACCACAGACAGGAAACACCCAGGAACCCAACATATATCAGTTGTGCTCGGAAAGATTTTATGATTCTGGAGGAAGGTTTCAGGTTTTTCTTCCAGGTTCTTTCCAGGTCCACTAAAAACATGCTGGTGGTGTCGTCATTTACTAAAAGGTACAGTTTAGCAGTAATTTCTAACAAATTTTTTAAAAGTAATTGTACTGATAAACTGTGTTACAACAAATAAAATACATTTACCCCGCAACTTACCCCACACACGGGTTACGTTGAGCCACGTGACAAACTTTATTATATTACATGTTTACACTTGTTGTGATTGTATGAAGGAATACACAATATCTTGAGATACAGGTAGAGGCATAAATTAGCGACCAAACTCAGGTTTCCATGATGTAGGGATCCTATTAAATGGCTCATCTTTCCCCAGGATCCTCTCTTGTTTTACAGCCATAAGCTTCTCTACATGTTTCTCTACGTTTTTAAGGAAACCTTTTGTTTTGTATCTTTATTTTTTCTGTGTTGGTTTTCATGTCCACGTTAACGCCAAGAGGCTTAAAGTGACACTTTGAACTCGGTTCATGTGGATATGATTAAGAACCGGCTTTGTTCTCTTTATTCTTTGTCATTTCCGTACAAAGCAACTATTGATCTCCAGATCAATAGACAGATCTATATAAATATATCATTCATGTTTCTGTCCCATGTTTGCTCGACGCTAAGTACCGGCACTTATTTATTCTTTTTATTCCTTTTAAATCACTGCTAGCACGTGCGACAGCCTTCCTTCTTAAAGAAGTACGACTTTATTGAATGACAGATTTGTCAGCGTGTTGTCATGGCTATTGTGTTTGTTGCTTTTCTATTTCAGTGCTACATCTACAAGTATATTGCTTCTTAGGTGAAAAAAAAACAACTTCCCTGAAAAACCGTGGACAAACTCCGGTGTGCTTCAATAAAAAATAATAAAACCTTACGAAAAATGAGAGAAATGAGGAGATGAGGAATGCAGGTAGCGAATGGAGAACGGAAGAATCCAGCCATGAACGATAAAAAACCCCCCAAAAAAACCGGGGGGTTTATGAGCTGAGGCATGGGTGGAAATGACAAAGGAACCAGAGGAACTAATCAGATGGAAAGTGGTACAACTGTGGCTGGGGGAACCTGAGGGAGGGCGGCTGATTAAAACGGAGCGAGCTGAACTGAAACTACGAACCGAGGGGAAAACGCCTGACCATAATCTAAGAGAAATAAACACGGACGTCCAAGGAACAAAACACAAGAATTAATTAAGAGGCTAAGTGTGCAGCAGTGAACTTATTCGGCAACAGATTTGAGCAATACTGAACACAGAGAATGGAGTACGGCAATACAGCATGAACGTAAATAAGCCACAAGGAAATGATCGACACACACCCAAACGTCGTGGCACTTCTTCTACCTACAAATATGATTGATCCAATTATATGTTTCGTATTATTTTGAAGAGGTGGTGTTGTTATAATGTTATTCCCTCATCAAAAACAAACCTGGAGTGTTGACTTGATTCTTTAATGCATGCTTGAGAGATTCTTTAATCGCCATGGCAGCCAGTCGGGTTTGAAAGAGGTGCCGCTTTCCACAAAGCTCCTCCTCGGAGCTGCAGACCTCCAGTGAGGCGGGAGGTCTACAAACTGCTTTTCAGTGAAACGCTGGTAAAAAAAAACAAACAACATTAAACGCTTGATGGAGGAATGTTGTGATGACTTCCAGAAGGCGGGGTTTCAGAATGAGGAGGAGCTTCTTAAAGAGACAGGGACTCAATTTCAAAGCGTCAAACTGCAAAGTCAAAGTTATTTTAAGTTATATTTGATATATAGAATATTTTATAACAACTGAAGGTAACTTGGTTGTAAAATGGCACTATGTGCCTTAGTAACACATTATATGGCCCTTTAATCAAATCTGCTTTTGGTTGTTTGTCTTATTTTTCTACAGTTTAAGACAAATCCTATAGCATCAGTGATTCCGCATTTTGGACTGACGTGACATGGGAACCTTGTGTGTTACAGCACACAACCGCAGTGTGAATAACAGCAATTTAAGCAGCATATAATCCATTTTCCACACTCTTCTAAAATGCCTGTGGGAGGGGATGAAATGAATCAGCGGAGCGTCTGAAGAGACCAGGAGAGACCCGCATCGTTTTCAGAGCAACTCGGTCGCACGCCGCCAACATCTTGAACGCATCGCGGCCTCGTTTTGCGGTGCTCTGCGATTCCAAGTCTCATGTGGTTGTCGTTTCCGTCTCCCACTTAACACACCCTGAAGTGGGACCGAGGCCCCCGCCGCTTCAGGAGGCGGACAGGTTGAGTTTCTGAATAAGAGAGTCCTTGAGATGCAGAGGAAGACATCTCCTCTGCGGGTTTGGAACAAGCAGCTCCGCAGGCGAGACGACCACTCACGGTTGGCCCTGCCCTGCTCTTTGGTTTGTTAACATTGAGTCCCTCCATCCAGTGCAACTCCCGGGTAAATCAGCCGACATTAAGAGGCTCGGCGAGGGCAGCCGAGAGGCCGACCGCTCCAATCTATTCCCCTGTCAGCTTCCCTCCTCTCCCCTGGAGTTTTTCTTATTCCGTCCACTACCCGTCTCTCTCTCTCTCCCCTCCTCAACATCTTTTTCTCCCACTCCTTCATCCCCTCATTTATTTCTTTTCCTTCCCATTTTTTTTCTCTCTCTCTCTCTCTCACTGCTGTGAGAAAAAAATGCATGATTTATGAAGCTCTATTTTTACCAGTTACTGAGGAAAAGGACAGGAGAAAAAGAGTGACAAAGAACCGGGGAGGAAAAAGATTGGTGTGGGAGTGGAGGAGGTGATGGGGATGGTAGTGGGGTGTCAAAGTGAGCCCAAGGGGGGGAGGAGGACAGGAGATTGTGGAAGAGCCATCCATCACCTGGTGACCCGCTCGGCTGAAAGTGAAGAAGGGGAAGTAGGTTGAGGCCGGAAATGTGACAGATCTGAGCAGGATCAGAGATTTTCTGCATGTCGAAGCGTTGCTATAAAATCATTCATGTCTGTGTAAGTCTCACTGTTTTTTTTGTTGTTTTTCTTTTTTTAAGGGTGACATCACCATTTTTTAAGTGGTAGACCAACACAAGGTAGTGCATGATTGTATGTGGGAAGGGAAAGGGAAAGGACTCGTGGTGGTTAAAGTATTTTCCATGTAGTACAATCAACATTCACTTGTTGAAATGTCTGCATGTCAAACTGAATTCAAAATAAATTTTGACATTACGATTTGATGCCTTGAAATTAGGCCTCTGTCTCTTTAAGAAGCCCCAGCTCTCACCGATGCTCCACCTTCAGGAAGTCATCATTACACCGTTTGGTATGGAAATCCTCCCGGATAGAAGTAGATCCTATAATGAGTGTTTGCTAGTTGCTGCTGCCGCTAGTCTGTAGGAACTGAGCTGGAGACGTCGGCTCCAAAAAGCAGTTTTATGGAAATAGGAGGCACTTTATGAAAATGAGCATTTAGGATCCTCTGAATGTGGTTGTCATGGATATTAAGGGATTTCTCAAACATGCATGTAAGAATCAAAGCGACACTCCATGTATGTTTATGATGAGGAATAACATTATAATTTGATTTTACATAATACTTCTGTCTGCACCAGCTTGGGACGCCTATAAACAGATATTCGGTGGGGTGTGCTGTCATTAACGTAACACCTGTTATGACCATAAAGGAGTCTTTATGAACGTTTACAACTGTTATCAAGAAGCGTCATTCAGTAAGTAGTGACACCTTAATGTAAAGTTGCATTAAAAATCCATTGAAAGTGTCAATTTTGCATTATTTGGCAAATAATGACACTTTTAATACAAAATTGTATTAAAATTTGTATTAAATGTCCCTTCAAATTGTAAATTTTGCATCGTGTCATTATTTACCAAATGACACTTCATGACAGCAGTTGTAAACATTAAAAACTCCTTCATGTTTATGAAAGGTGTTATTTCACGTTCATGACAGTGTCATGTCAGTCTTATGCACACCCTGTCAAATAAAGCGCTGCCAGATATTTTAGCTAATCTATAAAGATCAATGTTCCGGATTCTTAATTGGATTTAGGTCTGGACTTTGACTGGGCCTTTTGAGCTCTGACCTGAATTGTCAACCATTTTAATGTGGCTCTGGCCGAGTGACTTACACTCTTAGGCCAATGGCTGACCTTTAGTCTGCTTCTCTGATTTATCGTCTCCCTTCACATCTCGATAGATTGATGTGTTTGCCGCACTTTTCAGTTGATAGAACTGAATAATGGTCATTAAGATTCTCAGAGGTTGGACTGCTGTTTCATAATCCTGCTTTAAGCTTCTCGACTCGTGTGCTGTGTGAACTTTGTGGTTGCAAAATACAAAAAAAACATTCAAAGGCGTAAGAATACTCGTACATTTGTTTTTCAAGTTAATATCAAATACCTTTTTGAGTTTCTCTCTCAATAATACACTTTCAATCAGCAATATACATATATATATAACATATAAATATATAACATATATATATAAAACATATATATATATATATATATATAATATAAAACATATATATATATATATATATATATATATATATATATATATATATATATATATATATATATATATATATGTTTTTTTCCTTTTACCTCTGATCTCAGGGGGCTAAAATTACATCCAACTTGTTGCTTCAAAGACGGAGCAAGAGCACCAATTAATCATGTGTTGCATTTTTATTACCTGATTACTCAGCTTTAACGTGGCAGCAGCCACACTCAGCCCTGAAATGTAAACACCGCTGGAGCTGCACAATATCATCAAAGTTAGTATTCGTCAAGTCAAGTGTGTTTTCATTGTTCAGACACAATGAAGTCATGTTTAACCCAGTTTTTTAGAAGGCGGGCCGTGCTGTTTGAAAGTCCCTCAAGGAACTGTTTGCTGCTTTGTTGACAATAATTGAAAACTAAGTGGTTTGCTTGATGTTGACAAACAAGCAGTCTGATAATAGATGAATAATCAGCCTTCCAGCTGCTAAAGCACAAACAGGAAGAAAAAAAAAAAGGACTCGTCAAAAACCAATTAGTTTTATAGATGTTGCTTTAGAAACGATGGCAAAATGCTTAAGAGTTAATGAACATCAATTCAGCCATTAAGCTTATTAAGCTTCTGTTCGCCAGTTTGAATGCTGGAAACATGATTAAGCTCGAAACTTTGAGAGATTGAAGCCATTTTTAACAGATTTTTACAGAGTCTGAGCTCAGAATTTCACTCATTATTCACTGTGATATTGTTCAAAACCAGATATTTACATACAAGCTGTAAAAAGGCACAGGCATTTTTCCTCACTTTCTGACGTGAAATCCGACCAACAAAAAACGATTTTTATTTGCCCAATTTCCAGAATAACAAGACTTTTATTACTTTCTCCAAATGATACATTTGAGTTTTATTAGTATTTAGTTGGATTTCCTTTGAAGGTGTGTGTTTTGGGTCAGGTTTTGGGTCAGGTTTGGGCCATCTTGCTACATATTTTCAATAGGACTAAGACCAGAACACACAGATGTTACCTTCCTGGTAACGTGCTCTGACCTGAATTGTAGTTGCTTAAATACCTCCATAGCGCAGCGCAACACTCTTTGCACGTCCAGCCAGCATTTTCACATTGTTTCTACAACACAGAGCCCGTCTCTTATTGTAACTTCTCAGCTCTCAACAGCATTCAGCTGCTCATTGTTCTAAATTTGCTTGAAAATATTGATGCTTGTGTAAATCAATGCTGTGCTCCACATACCTTCGATGGGTCCTTTCATGGAGTTTGTGTGCAGTATGCACAACACAAGCGCTTACATCCCTGCACTGTTTAATTCTCCTTCAGAAAGACTTTAGCTTGAGGGACTTTGTACCCGGGGGGTTCCTCCAGAGTTACCACGGGCTTCCTGTGTGTAGCTCAGCTATTTTCAAAAAGAATATCTTAAAATAGAGTATTGTGTGTGTGTTCACCTTTTGCTAATCATGGGGTGGAAATCTCTTAAATGTTACAACTTTTGACAAACATGATGAGACACAGTAGTTAGCTAACATGACACACGGCTATGGAAACCGGCTATTAGTAGCTGTATTGTTTTCTTTCAGTTTCCTGAAGTGAAACTCCGTCGTGCAGCCTGCCGATGTCCTGATTTCATTTGTGCTTAGACTTTATCCAAAAATAACTAGAACAACCCAGACAAAGAATGATCTCAGGAACAGTCATGAAGTGGAAAACTCTCCTTGGCTTCTTTCAGAAGGAAGTGGAGAGAAATGTGCTCCGCTCTGAGGTGGTACTGCGTTTGCCCTTTTTTCGAGTGCGAGTCTGACGATTGCTCCTCCTGGAAGTCGCTCTGGTTATACAACTCCTCTCTCTCCTCGGTTCTCGCACCTTCAATGTAGGCCACTGCCTCGGCGCCGAGGATGGCAGCGTTTTATAACGCCTCACAGCCAGTAGCAGCCGCTGGCCAGCCTGGACTTTTTGCTCTCACCATAAACTCCTTCCTCGGGAAGTGTGGGTGACTCTTCAGAGGCCGATCCTCAGAGAGTTCAGATTTATGGCCCGAGCCAAACCTGACCTGAAATTCCTGAAAAATGACGTGCTTGATGGTCGGGTCGGTGTCGGGCTTCGGTGCCGAGTTTAATACGTTTTCAGTCCATCCAACAGAGAGAAAACCAAACAAGAATGCATGACATAAAGTTGTGCTTGTTGTAATCTAAGTAGAGGAGTAGATAGTTTACCCTGTTGAGGACATGAAGACATTAAGGTCCAGAAGTTAACTGGACTGTAAAACTGCAGCGCACAGCACAATGCGCATACAGCTCTGCTCCTATCAGTCACACATCCCAGATGTTTTGCACCTGACTTACCCTGCAGTTACAAGAACCAACTCAATGGAGCAGGAAGACGTTAAATAGACGCTAAAAACGGCAGAAGTTACCCTGCTGACTCAAATTGTGGTCTAGAAACAAAAGCAGTAAAATCTTATTAAATATAATACATCAGGCTTACTTTGGGCTTGGATTTGGACATGATACCTGCAGGTTTGTTCCGGGTCAGACTGGATTTCTTTAGGTGGAGGTGTAGAACCGTGTTACTCTATGCTTCAAAACTCTAGTGTGACTAGATTTTCTTTTCCCAGAATGTAAAACTATAATAATTCGAGACCTCGGTGTACCTTGATACCAACCAGTCTTTGTGAAAGCTAATGCTAGGTAGCATCTGACTCTTATATCTGTACAGTTCGAGTCTCATTGAGAGGAAATAGTTAATAGTAATTGCATAACAGAGACCCACTTTTAAATGAAACTTTTTCTTTACAGTGCAACTTCTTTTTTTCTTTCTTTTTTTTATCAGTATGAAACAGTGGAAGACAATATTTCATTTTCAACACAGCCAGAGCTCTTTTCCTCTGGAGATAACTGTGACAGCTGGATATTGTTTGACTTTTCAGTCACATTAAGACTATTTTTTCCTCCCCATCCTTTTCTCTTCATTTGAGACTTTGAAAGGTTTTCAGCGGAAATAATACATGGATTTCACCAGTTGTCAGTTTTACCACTGGTGACGAGAGTCCATTTTGAAGCAGAAGGAGAAGAAGAGGGAGGAGGTGGAGGAGGACTGACTGGGTCCTTATCGGATGTTCTCCAGCTTCACCAATGGACGGAGTCTTTTCTCTTTTCTCTTTTCTCTTTTCTCTTTTCTCTTTTCGTAGTTGGTGTAAATCCTCATGATCAACAACAATGTAAAAACCTCATCATACATTTGTTCCTGGCCCACGGGCATTCCCATCGATTTGTTTAGAGATTATCTTTACGGCGTGTTTGCACAAGCAAAGTGCCACACAGACACTGAGAAGCAGACGCTCAGCAGAACATGTATGTGTCTGTGTTTGTTGGCGAGGTGGACTGCTCGGGACAGATAGAGGCACACAAACATTTTCCACTTCTCCCCGCTGAGCCGGGCTTTATCGGCGGACTCTCCTGTTGGTTGTGTCGGTCCAGCCCTGGGTGATGCTCCTGCTCGGCTAGTGAGTTCCCCCCTTCCTGGAGGAATCCGGAAACAATCGGGCTGGGCAGAGTGTGTGTGCTGAATCAGTCCCCGCTTCCCTCTGGGCCCTCCCCTGCTTGTGCCACAAGTCCCCCACGGCTTCCCGGGAATGCGTAAACAAAAAGGCGAGCGCAGCTCCGATCGCATTAATCATGGCCTGCGGGAGCGGCGGCGCTCGCTGCGGGCCCCACAAGGATGAAAGAGTTACATGAGAGGAAGATGTGAGAGGAGGAAATGAGCTGGCAGAGAAACGGACAGAGAGGCACCTTACAGTGGTGTTGGGATTTTCTCCATGGATGCTCTTCTTCTTCTTCTTCTTCTTCTTCTTCTTCTTCTTAACACCGTTTAGATTGTTGGTGATCAGAGATGTCAATTTTATTTTAACCATTGGACAACAGAGGTTGGCAGTATACCTAGGGGTCAGAGTTCAAGTGGCAGTATTATGTAACATTGACTATTTTGAGCTTTGCATCATGTCTTAATGTTATTCCCTCCTCTCCTTCAGACTAGCCAGCAGAAATTAGCAAACACATGGTGGTTCTCCGCATCTGCCCAGCTTATTATATGAGCTACTTCTCAGTCCAGTGCTTCGATGAACATCTGTAAACACTAATAGAAGAATGTTGCTGTGCTGAAGGCGGAGTCTCAGAAAGAGTAGGAACTTCTTAAAGAGACAGGCCCAATTTCAAGGTGTTAAATTGCAAAGTGAAATTTCTTTTATGTCACGTTTTATATGTGGCATTTTTATAACATAAGGTAACATAATTACTTCATTGTGCTACATAATGATAAGATGTGGCTGGAAAACACATAGTAAAACTTTAAACATGCGCTGATGTTGATATTCGATATTAATACTGCTGTCATGGCGGAAAACTGATATTTACCAATATATTGCTTTTACCCTTTTGACGTCTTGAAAAAAACAACCACACCACTGACTTCACCACTACTTCTCTTCTTCAGTTAAACTACCCACAATCCTTTGCTACATAAGTATCAGTGTCACATGACCAACCTCCTCCACTTCAGAAACAAACGGCAACAAGATGGAAATAAATATTCGTTTTAATATTGACTTTGTCGGACTGATACCAATATGTTTAAAAAAAAAGACTGATATCGATACCGATAATATTGATAAATTGTGGCTCTGTAGTTAAATTAGGATTTGTTATTTAGATAAATCTGACATATAAGAATAGTTTGGTTTGCTCTAAAGGAATGATTATTTAGCTTAAAACAGAGACATGATGTAATTATTTCTGATGTTGTCCTTCATGCTTTACAGGTAAGTGAATAAAGTTTCTTTGCTTTTCGGTAGCAGGATCATTTTGTATATTGTTACTGCATTGTTTGATGAGCATAAATGTGTAATTAGCATTTTTCTGACACTCTTTGTCCTTCATCAATCTTGTCTGATTTTCTCTCATCTCAGACTGAATGACAAGTGATTGAGCTGTCTGAGCTGCACAGTAAAGCAATCACTGTTATTTCTGGTTTAATTATTGACATATCTTTTTATCTAGACGGAACAGCGGGGCAGATGTATTTTAGCATAGGACATCAATGCTGTGAATCAGTAAGAAAATAAGTTGCTATGGTTTATTTTATGACCCCCATGCACTCTGAACACCAAGATTGAAAAAGGGCAGGTCATTCAGATGGTTCAGAAAACATATTATATATATAAACATTTTTATGACAACTGAAGGTAACATAGCTACTTGATTGTGCTATAAAATGAAACAATCAGTGCACCTTTTAATGCACAAGGCTTCAACATGGAGTTTGTCCAATATCCTTTGCAGCTACAACAGTTCTGCTGTCCTGGGAAGGCTGTCCGTGAGGTCTGAAGCCGTGTTTATGACAATATTTGACTGATTTTCCAGGAGAGCGTTGGGAAAGAAGCCCTAGCTCACTGTGCCTGCTCTAATTCATCCCAGAGGTGCTCTGTCAGGTTGAGGACAGCAGGCCAGTCAAGTTCTCTCACATCAAAATTGCTCATCCGTGTCCTCATGGACTTTGCTATGTGCTCTGGTGTACAGTCATGTAGCAACTGCAGAGAGCCGCTCCCAAAGTTGGGAGCATGAAATGGACCAAAATATATGAGCGCATTTGCTGCTGCGTCAAGACATCCTGTCACCAGGACTAAGGGGGCAGCAACACCACATCTGAATATCCCTCCACCAAACTTTACTCTTGCAGTCAGGAAGGTAGCTTTTTGTTAGCCAAACCCAGACTTGTTTATTGGAGACGTGATGTGTCACTCTAGATAAGACTCTTTACAATCCATAGAGACATTTTTACCTTCCATTCTACTAATATGATTAGCTTAGAGCTGTATGACCCTTTGGATAAAGAAGATCAAATAAAAAAAACTTACATAATGAGAAAAAAAAACAATTTTAATACTTATTTTATATTGTAGGAAGAAAAGGAGAAACTCTGCGTTGCGCCTGGGGACATTATATTAACTTTTTACCAGAAGGTAAAAAGTTCATGTGGAAAGCACTTTGGTTGCCTCGAAATTTTACATTAATTGTATTAAAATGTATAAAAAAAAGTTAGAATTTTTTTAATCTGCTCAACATTAAACTAAACATGCAAGATTTTATTGAATTTCGCCCAGTCCTATTCTGTCACTCTAAGCTTTGCAGATGGTCACCGATGTCTGCAGAAGCAGTTTGAATGTGTAGCTGCTCGATTTTCAAGCATCCAAGTAATTGTAACACACAGATTCTGAGTGATATTGTAATACTCCTGGCAATATACCGCATGTATCGCTGCACAATGCGCTCGTTTGTGTCATTTCTCTCTCGGCGTAAACCCGGATGTTGTCAGAACAAGTCGGCCTCACAGGCACTGCGGATCCATCCTAACGGGGCAGAATCTGGTTTCAGGGTTCCTCGTTATGGTTAAATATCAGCTCTGAGGTGAAGGGAAGTCGCCATGGTGACGACCTGGTGTTTGTTAGGGCGGAGTGTGTGTGCGTGTGTGTGTGCTGTGGCAGCTCTGAATAGATTAACCCTGATAAATCTGTGTTCTTGACAATAAGCGCTTTAGCGTGTCAGCATTTGTTGAATGAAAATGCTTAAGTAACGTGCGTGTTTATGTGTGTGTGTGTGTGTGTGTGTGTGTGTGTGTGTGTGTGTGTGTGTGTGTGTGTGATGTAGCACTGTGTCATGTTAATGGGTTCAGGTGCATTACTCAAGTGAATAATAGATGAAAGGACTTTTGTTTAAGCTGTAAAACATGTATGTCTTTGCGCACGACCATGTCCATACATTTGTGCATGCGTGTGTGTGTGTGTGTGTGCCTTGTTTTTATATCCTCGTGGGGACCTATCTCTGTCTACAATGTGGGTTGTGGGGACCATTGCTCTTTGTGGGGACATTTTCTTGGTCCCCATGAGGGGAAATGCTGTTTTTGGGTTAGGGAGTTTGGTATGTGATGGTTAGTATCAGGGTAAGGGTTGGGCTATTGAAAATTAATGGAAATCAATGTAAAGTCCCCACAAGTCATTAAAACACGATTTCGTGTGTGTGAGAGAGCTTGTGGCCCTTTGCTACAACCAAATGAAGACATACGGTGCTACTCCGTCCGGACCGATTGGTATTCAGCTGCAGTCTCTCCAGGCAGCTCGCTTTAAGGGAAGCCGGGCACAATTAGCTGTTAGCATTACATGGCAGAATTAAGCCTCGGCCGGCATCCCCGGGGGAAATTAAGGATCCGCCAAATCATTAAATCACAAGCTAAACATTAGCAGCCATTTGCATTTTTATTGCACCTGAAAAGAATGTGCCAGCTCCATTATCTCCGGGAGACGGAGAGGGACTCCTTATTTGTTATTGTAATGTCATCCCACGTGGACGACACAATGGCAGCCGCGGCGCGCGGACAGACAGGACAAACCGGAGGCCTCAGCTTCCTGCTCATTTTGTGTTTTTTTTTTTTTTTGGAGAGTTATGATTACAAATTTGAACAAGGCGGCTGGCAGAGGATCCAGTGAATTGTTTGTTACGCAAATCCAATGCCCCCTCAACCCCCCTCAACTTCACTCCCACTGCTTTCATCCTTACCAAAAATAAACACACAGAAAACAGATGACAATTTGCAGAGGGGCTCAGTGGGGGAAAAAAAAAAAGAAAAAGAAGAAGCGCCGCCGGTTTGGCTGCTGACAGGTTCTTGTTTTCTAAAGCATCCCTTCTTATAGGAGATGAAATAAACAGGTTGAAGCTGGAGGGGGGGGGAGGGGAGTTAATTCGCTCACTCAGTGTCGGTTTCTCCTCCTCTCTGCTCTGCAGGTGAGCGGCATGTGTGGACACGCTACGAAGCGAGCCTCCCGCTCCGTGGAGGCCCCGCCTCTCCATCAGCCTCCCGCTGCGGCTGCGACCCGGGACACTCAGCCCTCAGACTCCGATGAGACGCTGGCTGGACTCCGCAGGTGAGGAAATCACTGGAAACAGTGACGGGTTTTTATACAGGCAGTTGCCCAGAGTGGTGTTAGAAGAAAGGGGCGGGTCACCAAAGAACTGGAAGATGAATTTTCTGGTTGTGCTCTGAACAAATTTGCTAAAAATCTAATAATTTCATATACTTTAACTGGTTGGAAGAATTTGTCTGTTTTGTAGTGTTTTATATTTTGTCAGAATTAATGAGAGTTTATGAGACAAACCAACACAAAGTAGCTCTTTAATGTGAAGTAAGGATTTATCTCCCTTCTCATTAACTCTGATCAGCTGTCTTTCATCGATTAAACAGTCCCTCCAGGAAGTTGTGATCTTGCGATCGCAAGTATTAATGCAAATTCACTGATCATTCAAATATTTTGCGCAAACTTGCAATTTTCACCATTCATCGCAACTTTTCCACAAATCTGACCGATCGTTGTAATATTTTCTAGGTTTGCTTCTTTTCTGACCAACCACAGCAACCCTGCTGAATTGTGACCAATCCTCTGAGCTCCCTTCTACTTTAACTTCCTGTTTCACAACGTCTCTAGAAAGCTCAACCTGCAAAGGAAAATTGTAACGTTTTCCAGTTTGTTTTTTTGGCAAAAAACATTTTAAAATGTTACGAATTTATATGAATTATATCAATATAGAATTCCTTTTTTAGAACTTTGACCTCTAAGGATGCCATTTTACGAAGGTACTTAACATTTTTGTTTGCACTTTAAATATTATGTATGTCACGATCCTGTCTTTTTTGGGAATGTTGCTTTCTTTCAACAAGAAAATAATTTACACAGATGGATTTGCTGATGTTGGGGGATCAGAGTAATGGCTGAAAATACAAAGCATGCCACACTCTTAAGATTTTTTTTTTTTTTTCAGGATAACAGATTTTTAAATAGAAATCTTGAAAACCATGTATCGTTTTGGTTTAAATTCTCAGTGATCCCCTGCTGGTTTTTGATCTCTAATGTAAAATGCACAGAGCTTCCATAGTGAGGAGACTTAAAGGCTCCTCACAGTCTCACCAGGTTCCTTGTAACACTCTTTCTCTCTCCACTCGAGACCCCAGCTGAGCGCCGTAATTGCCCAGCAGGACTGCAGGCTTCAGTCTCCAAATGGTCAGATTAATGTCAATTAAGGAGCAGAGACAACCGCCTATTCTGGCCCCTTTTAATCTCTGTGTCTCATGGGGGCGTCGGGGTGGATCTAATCAACTTGCTCTCAGTCTTATTAAGCTGAATTCTCTCTCTTTATCTCTTCCTCTGTGACAGTTTTATTCTTTGTCTCTCTCCGTTTCACCTCAGGGAGTTCATCACCAACCTGAAAAGCTTCAGCTCCTTCTACAGCGGCCTCGGGGAGGCGCTGTGCAGTCGGGAGCCTACCGCAGCAAACAACTCCCTCTGCTGGAATGGGCAGGAGATGACAGACAGGTATGGATTAATAATGGCATTTATTTCCGAGCGCATCTGCTGGAAAATCCACGGCGCCCGGTGCTTTTAAAGCGTATCGGCTCACGAGCAGATCCTCGATCTGGCGGGTTGATTTCACGTCTCGGAGCGCGTAGGTGACTTGAAGGGTAAGTTTTCCCCAAGCTGAAGGGCTTCCTCCTCCCCTCTCCTTCTCCTCCCACTGAGTGTGAGTGTAAATCTTGACTTTGGCTCTATGGGATGTTATAAATGTCAGGCGTGCTGTCCCCTTCTCCTCGCGCCGTTAACTGCTGTTTCCGTTGTTCTACCTCGCGCCTCCAGCACATCTCCTGCACCCTGCAGAACCGTGATTGCTTTGAGCGCTTTTTCACTCGCTCCCTGTTGTGTGGCTCCAGTTGCACACTTTTCCCCATTAAATCTGCAGAATGTTACTTTTATGTATTCTTTTTTTTTTTTAAATCAGTTTTTTACATATTAAAACTGTCACCATGTTGTGACGGTATGGTACGAGACAGATAATCTGTGACAGAAAAAATCTAGACCTCCACATCCTCCCTGAGCTACTATAATGACCTTAAAAAATGCACAGCTTCCGAACAAAACAGGAAAACTGTTTATCCACCACGATGCTAACTAGCCTTAGCATTAGTAACAGGTTCTACTGTCTGTAAGACAGCAGAAGACAGCAGACAGCATAGGGGAAGGTTGTGAGCCATGCTTACAGAAGCTTGATTGACAGCGCTAAGACCCTCCTCTTGACTCTGATTGGTTGTTTCTAACTGAGCTATTTCTGTAGTAGCACTGGGAAAAGGCAGACGAGCTTGATTTTTACACAGATTATCGGTCTTAGATTACGCTGTCACAATATCTGTCAATATGTTTCCATATTAACAGATATGGAAAAAAAAAAACCAGTTCCACATTGCATGCTTTTTGCCTGGGCAGATACACACATCTGTTTCTTCCTCAGTTGTTTTGTTAATTACGACTCTTAACAAATTTGAGATAGGAGACCCCTGCGGGTTAATATTTTTTCTCTCGCTTTCCAGAGATTAAATTCCGATCTTTGCTCAAACTTCTTTTATCTTTCCATAAAGCTGGCATCAGCCTGTGAAGGAGACATCAGTTTTTGGCGAGAGGAGGGCGAAGCTGTCCCGAGGGGATGATTACAAGCTGGACCAAATGGCGTGATAGCAGGGTGGCAGGAAAGGAGACAAAATGATGGAGAGATTACAATGTCCTGCAGCAAGCAATTCTCCCGTGTCACCTGCGAGGGCATTCCGTCTGCAAATATAGCCGGGATTCGTTTTCAATCTATTCCGGATCGTCGTTCATTATCCCCTCCCTCTCAGGACCTTCTCCAGAAACCCGGACCGGCCGTATTGTCTCACATTGTTAAATTTAGACGAAGCGGGGAGGAGGGGAAGGGGTGAGCTCCGGAGAGGTCGACTGCCGAACGCCTCCGACATGCTGTAAGAGCTGCGTTTGGAGCTAAATGAGGCGCTTTTTTTCTTTCTTTTTAAATCAGGTGTGTGTTTACCACCCCACCTGGAACCGAGATCAGAGGAGCAACACTTTGCTCCACATCAAAGAGCGCCTTGCTGATAGGCATGAGAGAGATGTGATGCAGAATCCGGCTTCCATCCCTGCTTTGGATCTAATGATGCCGGAAAATCACAAGGGGTGATAAGAGCTCCAGTATGGAGCTAAAATATGGAGTCATAACGTTAATTGAAAAAAAATAAAAAAAAATCAGATGTTTAAACTTAAAAAATAAACCAACATTGAGCTCTTAATTATTGATATTTTAGTACAGCAAAACTTTCTGTTACATTTCCTTTTTCTAATTTCAGCTAAATTGTAAAAATAAAATACAGACAAGCCATTTGTTACGTGTCCAGAGGACAGGGAAGGAATACACAAACCTTGTTTTTAGGAATCTGTAATAACCAGTGTTAAATATCTCAGTTCATGTTGCCCTCATCCACTTATTGGTGGTTTTTATGCTTGCCTCCATCTACTATGGTACTAATTTCACATTCTTTGGGTTTTGGTTATTGTTTGTGTTTGATCGTCTTGTTTGGGTTAATTATGTTCTACAGGTCTTGCCATATTCAGTTAATTTCTCTGTGTTTAATATTGTTTCTAAGATGTTGCCGTATTATTTCATTTTATATTTAGTTTCTTGGTATACCTTTTTGCTCTTTTTCTTTAATTTAAATTTCTTAGATTATTTCCTGTCTCTTTGCTATCACAGCTGTACCACCACTGATTAGTGTTTCTGCCTCTTATATCACCTAGTGACCCTGCCTCAGTACTTAAGCTCCTGACATCAGCATTGGATTCTTCCTTTTCCATGCTTGTTTTTTTTTTTTTTTGTTGAAAGACTTGTAAGTCTATATTTTTTATCACTAAACATTTAAAATAAGTTATTTATCAGATCTGCTACTATGACTAGGTTGAAGCTAACCATGTGCTAAAATACCCTAGCTAGCTAGATGGGGTTAGGCTTGCTAGCTAATTTCCACCTGGGCACTACAGGAGGAAATTAGCCTTTGTAGCCATAACCTGGTGTAGTACATTTCTCCTCATGTGGTTTAATGTTGTACATTGTCCCATTTTAAATAAAATAATTAACTGACGGGTATATTAGCAGCAACCATTGGTTCTGGTTCATGCAGTAAAAACAGAGGGAGGAGAAAAGCTAGCTAGCTATCTTTTTTGCGACTGTCACGGTTTAAGTGCAACTTTAACACCAGTTGGTTGAATGCTAAAGTTCATTCTGTGAATAAATAAATTTAAATAAGGGCAAAAAAAAGCAGTTATGGCTGTTGCTCTTGTGCATTTCGTGATATAGTTGTTACGTTTCATTCATAGTGCTCTTTGAAAAGTCATAAAATTCCTAAACATGTTTGTTAAACCTTCATGCAAAGCCAAATTAAGGGAGTCGACAACCATCGCTTTCAGAAATGTAGCGATGAATAAAACATGAAAAGGCTAAGGTAGAGTGTTGAACATATTTTCTATAACGCGTTTTCCTCACAGTTGCAGTGTGAGCCTGCATATGCGACCATGAAAGCTGAGCTCTGATTACTTGCAATGAAACACTCCTACACACTCGCATAATCAAAACCTGTTCTGCGTGAGGTCACCGCTGAACTGGTGCTGACCACATTAGCTCTTTTATAACAACCAGAAAACTAATAAAGCTGCTGTTGAGTTTCAATTACCGACCCTTCCAGATAAAACTGGTTTCCTCTTTCATTGGCAGTAGCAGCCGCAGCGTTAGCGCACTGTGACCTGCGCGCCTGCCTGCCCGTATTGGGACCGGGTGGAGCCGTGATCCATCAGGTGATATGAACGTGTCAGACTCCACACTCCATTACCTGGACTCCCATTTCCTCCTCGTCTGTTTGTGCCAGTGTGGGAGGTGCTGGTCTCCGTCAGACTGGGCCTAATAGTGCGGTAATTGGGGTGTGATTAGATTAGCTTATCGCAGGAGTTTACCCATCTGATCAGCTCGGCAGGCGGCAACACAGAGACTGGATAACAAACGGAGAGAGAAAAAAGGGGGAAACGCGGCGATGCGTGTTAAATGATCCCGTGGTAAAATTATCTGAGTGGCATTTATCACATGAAACACTAACCTGCCTCTGCTCCCCTTCTCACTCCATCTCCCTCCCCCCGGATCCTCTCCCTCCTCGACCCATATTTTCTCTTTCTCCTCTCTGACTAATTGATCACACATCTTTCCATTATTAATGTGATAATTAGGAGCTGAGAGGGGATGAGATCATGGCTAATAAGGAGAATAAATAACTGAGGGAACGTAATTCAAGTTTAATGAAAAGTCTGACTTTGCGTATAGAGGGAAAGAGTGATGAGCGCAGACGTTAGGAGAGAGGTGTGTGCGTGCGTGTGAGAGAGAGCGGGCGAGCAGTCAGGTCAGTGTCACAGAGATGAAACTAGAGGATGACCTCACACACACACACACACACACACACACACACACACACACACACACACACGCCTTCGTATATTTTTATCTCAAGGATCTTTGAGGCTTTCTGAGTGTTTTTTTTTTTTTTTGAAGAAAAAAAAAAGTCCAGATTTGAGTTAGACCTTCATGTTTCAATCATTTACTGCAGAGGATAATACTTCATCTCCAACCGGATCTGGGTTTAGGTTGCAAACAACCACATACGTGTTTCAGTTTAAGTTTGATCACAAAAACAACGTAATCTGCAAAAAAAAAAAGAAAGAAAAATAATTAAACGTCTTGCCTTGCATCACCTCAAATGTCATTTGTTTCCAAATCTATGGAGTAATCCCGATTTAAAAAGCTCAATGCTGACTAAAATATGCAACCTTAGCTCCACTCTCTGTATTAATGCTGGAAAAACATATCTTCCCTGGTATTAATTTAACACACTATGGTTTTTACAGAAGATAAATGTAAAGTAATAAAATGTGAACGAGATGAACACAAACTAAAGCACTACTTAAAGTATTAAGTAAACTTATCACAATATTTCCTGGTACTATTGTGATAAAAATGACGATAAAAAAAAACCTGTTTCATGCTTGTTTTGTCTCTCTAGGTAAATGTGTCGCTGTGTCTGCAAGGCACCAACACAGAATCATTCCCAGCTGAACTACGCTTTTACAAGACACCAACTACATGAACACGTGACTTTTATCACTGAAATTCAGACAGTAGCTGCATTTGTTCACGTGTTTGAACGTATTAATATTTAATGATGCTCACCTGGAACAAACAGTGGAGAAAATAGTGATAGTAATCACAACAATACAGCCAGCTTTCTGGGTTTTAAACATAAATTGGAATTATTGACATCACGATAAATCAATATTTTTATCATGATAAGAAATTTTTCATGATAATAAATGACACAATAAATGTCCATCTGTTTTTGTGAAGCCTTTGTGTTTTTTTGAAATAGCAAAATCAGATTACTTTTTTTTGTTGTTTTGGTTTACAATTTTGTTTTCAGAGATATTTTATTTCTTGTGCTATGGTTTTCCCCCCAAAATTGTGACGTTTTAATTTTGTTGTCAAACATATTGAGTAGTTTTTGTTTCCAATGCTGCATATTGTTTGTTTTACTGATGTTTCTTTAGAAACTTTCCACTTTTTATTGCCTCTTTTTGTTTTATGCATGTTTCTCTGCAGCATTTGTTTTTGTCCCATTTTAAATTTCTTAAAATTTCTCCTTTTTGCTATGCTTTAACGACAGGACTTTTTTGCCATTATATATTTTTGCAGGTTTGTTTGTTTCATATCCAACTCATGAAGCAGTTTGCCATAAGACGTTTTATACCAGGCGCAATGGAATAATATCTTTAACAACCTACAATTTAGCATAATTCCCCAAATTAATACATTTTATGGAAAGCAGATGTTACTGGACTCAAGTTGCTCAGCGGTGTATTAGTTTGATCAGATGACATAATCTGTCATATTTCATCAAAGTCAGAACCACAATAAACACGAATGAGACGTTCAAAACAATGATGCACACTTAAGTTAGATTATTCATGAGAATTGAGCTGCTGTTTATTTAACTAAAATTCTCTTCAATTCATTAAAATACGTTTGTTACGAAGAGAATGATTAAACGCTTACAAAGCGTTGAGTTTTTAATGGAAACACAGCAATACCCATTTAGGTGTTTTCTTAAAATTTGTGACTTTTTCCAATATTTTTAACATTTAATTTTTTGCTCTGCTGTTATACTTTTCACTTTCAGTGATGCTTTATTGTTTTCCCAAAACAGTCGTGACTTTTACGTTTCCCCCCACAATCCTGTTTACAGCGAATCCTCGGGGATGACACCACTTTGCACTCCTCAGTCCGCTGCGTCGCTTTTTGACACATTGTCACAACATCAGATCTGGTCGTACCTGGAAACAGTAGCTAATCTGAGAGCTGGGAACGGGTTAATCGTGGCGGCGAATGAACTCTGTAAACATGTGCAGGAAAGTCTCAGCATGAAAGTCTGGGGGGAGAGGACACACCTTTTAGACACAGCAGCTCCTCCTCCTCTTGATAACATGCACACACACACACACGAGTCAACAGAGCAGCGCTTCCTAAGGTACACATGGAGGCTTGTAAGCACTCGCCTGTTGGCTGCTTGCATCTAAATTCACCCTCCAAGCTGCAGCAGCAGCACAGAAACACATCTCTCCTGAAGTCGTTGCATCGACACGGATGATTAAAGCAACGCTAAGTGGAAAGTTAATATGCACAAAATTAATCTCCAACTCAACTTTGCATAATGACT